>NC_069504.1:110774831-110852504 GCF_027579735.1 Bombina bombina
GAAATGATAATATAAATCATTGCAATATGTATTAAGTAAAACCGACTGCTTAATGTTTTTGTTTTTTTATCACAACAATGAAACAGATATATATATCTCAAAGTTAAATTTTGACTTTACCTTAGAATGTTTTGTAAGCGGTAAGTAAACCCCAAACTGCTAATCCTCCTGGGGTTGAGGCGTTCATGCTGCCTACCAAAGTGAGACTAACACTGAAAAATGGGTACGAAAAATATTATTAAAAAAAACAGAGTATTACATTTCAAATACCATTAGAAGCAAGGCTCTTTTTGCGGTGCAGTGGTAGGCAAGGAACACATTTATTTTATGTTCATACGCCAGAGGAACACACGGCGGGGTAAAGTACGTGCGCAACACCTGCAGCAAGTATGGTCAGCAGGTTGCCTACACATTGTAAGTTATTTTAGCAGTGGCAGCAGAATGCAGATATGGTACCTGAATACACTGATAGTTCAAACAGTAGCAGCTTTAACCCAGAGTAATGTTGTCTAATAGAATAAACACCAAAGTCAAAATTAAAGGGATATGAAACATTTAATTTATCTTTCACGATTCAGAAAAAGCGTTAAAATAACGTTCTAATTTACTATTATTATAAATTTTTCTTTGTTTCTAAATGTAGCCACCAATCAGCAAGCGCTATCCAAGGTGCTGAACTAAAAATGGGCCGGCTCCTAAGCTTGCATTACTGCTTTTTCAAAACATAACTTATGCTTATCAGATCATTTCCTTTCCTTCTGTATTAGAAGAGTCCACAGCTTCATTCCTTACTTGTGGAAATACAGAACCTGGCCACCAGGTGGAGGCAAAGACACCCCAGCCAAAGGCTTAAATACCTCCCCCACTTCCTTCATCCCCCAGTCATTCTGCCGAGGGAACAAGGAACAGTAGGAGAAATATCAGGGTAAAAATGGTGCCAGAAGAACAAAACCAAATTTAAGTCTGCCCAACAGAGAATTCGGGCGGGAGCCGTGGACTCTACTCATACAGAAGGAAAGGAAATTATCTGGTAAGCATAATTTATGTTTTCCGTCTTAATATGAGGAGAGTCCACGGCTTCATTCCTTACTTGTGGAAAACATATACCCAAGCTCTAGAGGACACAATGAAAACGTGAGGGTAAAAATAGAGGCGGACCCTGTTCTGAGGGCACCACAGCCTGCCAAAATCCTTTCTCCCAAAAGCTGCTACTGCCGAAGCGAAAACGCCAAAACACAATTTATGCTTACCTGATAAATTTATTTCTCTTGTGGTGTATCCAGTCCACGGATCATCCATTACTTATGGGATATTCTCCTTCCCAACAGGAACTTGCAAGAGGACACCCACAGCAGAGCTGCTATATAGCTCCTCCCCTAACCGCCATATCCAGTCATTCGACCGAAACAAGCCGAGAAAGGAGAAACCATAGGGTGCAGTGGTGACTATAGTTTAATCTAAAATTTTGACCTGCCTTAAAATGACAGGGCGGGCCGTGGACTGGATACACGACAAGAGAAATAAATTTATCAGGTAAGCATAAATTGTGTTTTCTCTTGTAAGGTGTATCCAGTCCATGGATCATCCATTACTTGTGGGATAACAATACCAAAGCTAAAGTACACGGATGAAGGGAGGGACAAGGCAGGTACTTAAACGGAAGGTACCACTGCCTGTAAAACCTCTCTCCCAAAAATAGCCTCCGAAGAAGCAAAAGTATCAAATTTGTAGAATTTGGAAAAAGTATGAAGCGAAGACCAAGTCGCCGCCTTGCAAATCTGTTCAACAGAAGCCTCATTTTTAAAGGCCCAAGTGGAAGCTACAGCTCTAGTAGAATGAGCTATAATCCTTTCAGGAGGCTGCTGCCAACAGTCTCATAGGGTAAGCGGATTATGCTTTTTAGCCAAAAAGAGAGGTTGCCGAAGCCTTTTGACCTCTTCTCTGTCCAGAGTAAACAACAAACAAAGCAGATGTTTGACGAAAATCTTTAGTAGCTTGTAAGTAAAACTTTAAAGCAAGAACCACGTCCAGATTATGTAAAAGACGTTCCTTCTTTGAAGAAGGATTAGGACACAATGATGGAACAACAATCTCTTGATTGATATTCTTAGTAGATACCACCTTAGGCAAAAACCCAGGTTTTGTACGGAAACTATCTTATCTGCATGGAAGATCAGATAAGGAGAATCACATTGTAAAGCAGATAACTCGGAGACTCTACGAGCCGAGGAAATAGCCATCAAAAAAAGAACTTTCCAAGATAAAAGCTTGATATCTATGGAATGAAGAGGTTCAAACGGAACCCCTTGAAGAACTTTAAGAACCAAATTTAAGCTCCATGGGGGAGCAACAGGTTTAAACACAGGCTTGATTCTAACCAACGCCTGACAAAACGCCTGAACGTCTGGAACATCCGCCAGACGCTTGTGCAAAAGAATAGACAGTGCAGAAATCTGTCCCTTCAAAGAACTAGCTGATAATCCTTTCTCCAAACCCTCTTGGAGACAAGATAATATCCTGGGAATCCTGACCTTACTCCATGAGTAGCCCTTGGATTCACACCAATAAAGATATTTACGTCATATCTTATGGTAGATTTTCCCGGTAACAGGCTTTTATGCCTGTATTAAGGTATCAATGACAGACTTGGAGAAGCCACGCTTTGATAAAATCAAGCGTTCAATCTCCATGCAGTCAGTCTCAGAGAAATTAGATTTGGATGATTGAATGGACCTTGAAGTAGAAGATCTCGTCTCAGAGGCAGAGTCCAAGGTGGAAAGGATGACATGTCCACTAGGTCTGCATACCAGGTCCTGCGTGGCCACGCAGGCGCTATCAAAATCACTGATGCTCTCTCCTGCTTGATTTTGGCAATCAGTCGAGGGAGCAGAGGAAACAGTGGAAACACGTAGGCCAGGTTGAAAGACCAAGGCGCTGCTAGAGCATCTATCAGCGTCGCTTCCGGGTCCCTGGACCTGGATCCGTAATAAGGAAGCCTGGCGTTCTGGCGAGACGCCTTGAGATCCAGTTCTGGTTTGCCCCAACGATGAATCAATTGAGCAAACACCTCCGGATGGAGTTCCCACTCCCCCGGATGAAAAGTCTGACGACTTACAAAATCCGCCTCCCAGTTCTCTACACCTGGGATATGGATCGCTGATAGGTAGCAAGAGTGTTTCTCTGCCAAGCGAATTATTTTGGAGACTTCTAACATCGCTAAGGAACTCCTTGTTCCCTCTTGATGGTTGATGTAAGCCACAGTCGTGATGTTGTCCGACTGAAATCTGATGAACCTCAGGGTTGTTAACTGAGGCCAAGCCTGAAGAGCATTGAATATTGCCCTCAATTCCAGAATATTTATTGGGAGGAGTTTCTCCTCCTGAGTCCACGATCCCTGAGCCTTCAGGGAGTTCCAAACTGCACCCCAACCTAGAAGGCTGGCATCTGTCGTTACAATTGTCCAATCTGGCCTGCGAAAGGTCATACCTTTGAACAGATGGACCCGAGATAGCCACCAGAGAAGAGAATCTCTGGTCTCTTGATCCAGATTTAGTAGAGGGGACAAATCTGTGTAATCCCCATTCCACTGACTGAGCATGCATAGTTGCAGCGGTCTGAGATGTAGGTGTGCAAACGGAACTATGTCCATTGCCGCTACCATTAAGCTGATTACCTCCATGCACTGAGCCACAGAAGGGCGCGGAATAGAATGGAGAACACGGCAAGAATTTAGAAGTTTTGATAACCTGGACTCCGTCAGGTAAATTTTCATTTCTACAGAATCCATCAGAGTCCCTAGGAAGGGGACTCTTGTGAGTGGGGACAGAGAACTCTTTTCCTCGTTCACTTTCCACCCGTGCGACCTCATAAATGCCAGAACTATGTCCGTATGGGACTTGGCAATTTGGAAATTTGTCGCCTGTATCAGGATGTCGTCTAGATAAGGGGCCACTGCTATGCCCCGCGGCCTTAGGACCGCCAGAAGCAACCCCTGAACCTTTGTAAAAATTCTTGGGGCTGTAGCTAACCCGAAGGGAAGAGCCACAAACTGGTAATGCCTGTCCAGAAAGGCAAACCTTAAGAACCGATGATGATCTTTGTGTATCGGAACGTGAAGGTTAGCATCCTTTAGATCCACCGTAGTCATATATTGACCCTCCTGGATCATAGGTAGGATGGTCCGAATAGTTTCCATTTTGAATGATGGAACTCTGAGGAATTTGTTTAAGATCTTTAGATCCAAGATTGGTCTGAAGATTCCCTCTTTTTGGGAAGCACAAACAGATTTGAGTAAAATCCCTGTCCCTGTTCCTCCTTTGGAACTGGATGGATCACTCCCATAACTAGGAGGTCTTGCACACAGTGTAAGAATGCCTCTCTCTTTATCTGGTTGACAGATAATCGTGAAAGGGGAAATCTCCCTTGTGGAGGAGAAGCCTTGAAGTCCAGAAGATACCCCTGAGATATAATCTTCAACGCCCAGGGATCCTGAACATCTCTTGCCCACGCCTGGGCAAAGAGAGAAAGTCTGCTCCCTACTAGATCCGTTACCGGATAGGGGGCCATTCCTTCATGCTGTCTTAGAGGCAGCAGCAGGCTTTTTGGCCTGCTTGCCTTTGTTCCAGGACTGGTTAGGTTTCCAGGCCGTCTTGGACTGAGCAAAAGTTCCTTCTTGTTTTGTAGCAGAGGAAGTTGATGCAGCACTTGCCTTAAAGTTTCGAAAGGCACGAAAATTAGACTGCTTGGCCCTTGATTTGGACCTGTCCTGAGGAAGGGCATTACCTTTACCTTCAGTAATGTCAGCAATAATTTCCTTCAAACCAGGCCCGAATAGGGTCTGCCCCTTGAAGGGAATGTTAAGTAGTTTAGACTTTGAAGTCACATCAGCTGACCAAGATTTAAGCCATAGCGCCCTACGCGCCTGGATGGCAAATCCAGAATTCTTAGCCGTTAGTTTAGTCAAATGAACAATGGCATCAGAGACAAAAGAATTAGCTAGCTTAAGTGCTCTAAGCTTGTTAAGTATGTCCTCCAATGGAGTCGTTGTCTGTAAAGCCTCTTCCAGAGACTCAAACCAGAACACCGCAGCAGCAGTGACAGGAGCAATGAATGCAAGGGGCTGCAGGATAAAACCTTGTTGAATAAACATTTTCTTAAGGTAACCCTCTAATTTTTTATCCATAGGATCTGAAAAAGCACAACTGTCCTCGACAGGGATAGAAGTACGCTTTGCTAAAGTAGAAACTGCTCCCTCCACCTTAGAGACCGTCTGCCATAAGTCCCGTGTGGTGGCGTCTATGGGAAACATTTTTCTAAAAATAGGAAGGGGGGAAAACGGCACACCGGGTCTATCCCACTCTTTATTAATAATTTCTGTAAACCTTTTAGGTATTGGAAAAACCTCAGTACACACCGGCACTGCAAAGTATTTATCCAGTCTACACAATTTCTCTGGCACTGCAATTGTGTCACAGTCATTCAGAGCAGCTAAAACCTCCCTAAGCAAAACACGGAGGTTCTCAAGCTTAAATTTAAAAGTAGAAATATCAGAATCAGGTTTCCCTGAGTCAGAGATATCACCCACAGACTGAAGCTCTCCTTCCTCAGCTTCTGCATATTGTGAGGCAGTATCAGACATGGTTCTTAAAGCGTCTGTATGCTCTGTATTACGCCTAACACCAGAGCTATCACGCTTTCCTCTAAATTCAGGCAGTCTGGCTAATACCGCTGACAGTGTATTTTCCATGACTGCCGCCATGTCTTGTAAAGTAATCGCTATGGGCGTCCTTGATGTACTTGGCGCCATTTGAGCGTGAGTCCCTTGAGCGGGAGTCAAAGGGTCTGACACGTGGGGAGAGTTAGTCGGCATAACTTCCCCCTTGTCAGAATCCTCTGGTGATACTTTTTTTAAAGACAAAAGCTGATCTTTATTGTTTAAAGTGAAATCAATACATTTAGTACACATTCTCATATGGGGTTCCACCATGACTTTTAAACATAATGAACAAGGAGTTTCCTCTATGTCAGACATGTTTGTACAGACTAGCAATGAGACTAGCAAGCTTGGAAAACACTTTAAATCAAGTTAACAAGCAAATATAAAAAACGGTACTGTGCCTTTAAGAGAAACAAAATTTGAAAAACAGTGAAAAAAGGCAGTAAATCAAACGAAATTTTTACAGTGTATGTAATAGGTTAGCAGAGCATTGCACCCACTTGCAAATGGATGATTAACCCCTTAATGTAAAAAAACAGATCAAAAAAACGAAATAAACGTTTTTAAAACAGTCACAACAACTGCCACAGCTCAGCTGTGGCCCTACCTTCCTCAATAAACGACTTTTGAAGCCTTTAGAGCCCTTCAGCGATGTCCTATAGCATACAGGGGACTGCTGAGGGAAGCTGAATGTCTGTGTCTGTAATTTTAACTGCGCAAAAAAGCGCTAAAATAGGCCCCTCCCACTCATACAACAACAGTGGAAAGCCTCAGGAAACTGTTTCTAGGCAAAAATCAAGCCAGCCATGTGGAAAAAACTAGGCCCCAATAAGTTTTATCACCAAAGCATATATAAAAACGATTAAACATGCCAGCAAACGTTTTATATTGCCATATTATCAGAGTATATATCTCTGGTAGTAAGCCTGATACAAGTCGCTATTAAATCACTGTTTTTAGGCTTAACTTACATTAATCAGGTACCAGCAGCATTTTCTAGTCCCTAGAAAAACTTAAAACTGCACATACTTCAATAGCAGGATAACCTGAACGCCATTCTCCCTCTGAAGTTACCTCACTCCTCAGACATATGTGGGAACAGCAGTGGATCTTAGTTACAAGCTGCTAAGATCATAGAAAAACGCAGGCAAATTCTTCTTCTAAATACTGCCTGAGATAAAATAGTACAACTCCGGTACTATTTGAAAATAACAAACTTTTGATTGAAGAAAAAAACTAACTATATTTTACCACTCTCCTCTTACTACCTCCATCTTTGTTGAGAGTTGCAAGAGAATGACTGGATATGGCAGTTAGGGGAAGAGCTATATAGCAGGTGCTGTGGGTGTCCTCTTGCAACTTCCTGTCGGGAAGGAGAATATCCCACAAGTAATGGATGATCCGTGGACTGGATACACCTTACAAGAGAAATATATAACATTTTGAAAAAAAAAAATATGTAAGGAAGACCAGGTAGATGCCCTACAAATCTGATCGCTAAAGGCCTCATTCTCAAAACCCAAGAGGGAGCCAAAGCTCTAGATGAATTAGCCTTAAGCCTCTGAGGAGGCTTGCGTCCCGCTGACTCTGTAAGCTAAGCGAACAAGCTCCTCCACCAGAAAAACAAGAAAGTGGACAAAGCTTCCACCAGCCCCTTCCACTTCCCAGAAAAGACACAAACACGATAGAAGTTTGACAAACACTCCCTTGTAGCCTGAAGATAGAACTTCAAGGCCTAAACCACATCTAAGTTATGAAATAACCCCTCCTTCGAGAAGAAGGATTAGGACACAAGAAAGGAACCACAATCTCGTGATTGATGTTGTGATTTTAAACAACCTTAGGAAGAAACCTAACACAGGGAGAACAGCCTTAGCCGCATGAAAAACTAGGTAAGGGTCCTCACATTGCAAGGCAGAAACTCTGTGTGCTGAAGCAATAACCAATAGAAAGAAAAGAAACCTTTGAAGAAAGAAAAACAGAATTTATGTTTTCCTGATAAATTTCTTTCTCCAACGGTGTGTCCGGTCCACGGTTTCATCCTTACTTGTGGGATATTCTCTTCCCCTACAGGAAATGGCAAGGAGAGCACACAGCAAGAGCTTTCCATATAGCTCCCCCTCTGGCTCCGCCCCCCAGTCATTCGACCGACGGTTAGGAGAAAAAGGAGAAACTATAGGGTGCCATGGTGACTGTAGTGTATAAAGAAAGAAAGAAATTTTTCAAACCTGACTAAAAAACCAGGGCGGGCCGTGGACCGGACACACCGTTGGAGAAAGAAATTTATCAGGTAAACATAAATTCTGTTTTCTCCAACATTGGTGTGTCCGGTCCACGGTTTCATCCTTACTTGTGGGAACCAATACCAAAGCTTTAGGACACGGATAAAGGGAGGGAGCAAATCAGGTTACCTAAACAGAAGGCACCACGGCTTGCAAAACCTTTCTCCCAAAAATAGCCTCCAAGAAGCATAAGTATCGAATTTATAAAATTTGGCAAAATATGCAGGGAAGACCAAGTCGCTGCCCTGCAGATCTGATCAACAGAAGCCTTGTTCTTGAAGGCCCATGTGGAAGCCACAGCTCTAGTAGAATGAGCTGTAAATTGTTCAGGAGGCTGCCGTCCAGCAGTCTCATAAGCCAATCGGATGATGCTTTTCAGCCAAAAGGAAAGAGAGGTAGCAGTAGCTTTCTGTCCTCCCCTCTTACCAGAATAGACGACAAACAAAGAAGATGTCTGAAATTCTATTTAGAAGCAACGAAGGACAAAGCACGAACTACATCTAAATTATGTAACAAACGTTCCTTCTTCGAAACTGGATTCGGACACAGAGAAGGAACCACTATTTCCTGGTTAATATTCCTGTTGGAAACCAACTTTTAGAAGAAAACCAGGCTTTGTACGTAAAACTACCTTATCTGTATGGAATACCAGATAGGGTGAACACACTGCAAAGCAGACAATTCAGAAACTCTTCTGTTTTTGGTTGCTTTTTCTTCTGCTAGAACTTCCCAAGATAGTAACTTAATATCTATGGAATGTAAGGGTTCAAACGGAACCCCTTGAAGAACTGAAAAAAACTACATTTAGACTCCATGGAGGAGTCAAAGGTCTGTAGACAGGCTTGATTCTGACTAAAGCCTGTACAAACACCTTTACATCTGGCACACCTGCCAGACGTTTGTGCAACAAAACAGACAGAGCAGATATCTGTCCTTTTAGAGAACTAGCTGACAAACCTTTATCCAAACCCTCTTGGAGAAAGGAAAGTATCCTCTGAATTTTAATTTTACTCCAAGAGTATCCCTTGGAGTCGCACCAACAGATATATTTTTTCCCTATCTTATGGTAAATTTTCCTAGTCACAGGCTTCCTGGCCTGAATCAGAGTATCTATAACCGAATCTGAAAACCCACGCTTAGATAGAATCAAGCGCTCAATTTCCAAGCAGTCAGTTGCAGAGAGACTAGATTTGGATGTTCGAATGGACCTTGTACTAGAAGATCCTGTCTCAAAGGTAGCTTCCATGGTGGAGCCGATGACATATTCACCAGGTCTGCATACCAAGTCCTGCGTGGCCACGCAGGAGCTATCAGAATCACAGAGGCCTTCTCCTGTTTGATCCTGGCTACAAGCCTGGGAAGGAGAGGGAACTGTGGAAACATATAAGCTAGATTGAACGACCAAGGCGCCACCAATGCATCCACTAGTGTCGCCTTGGGATCCATGGATCTGGATCCGTATCGAGGAACCTTGGAGTTCTGACGAGACGCCATCAGATCCATATCTGGAATGCCCCATAGTTGAGTTAACTGGGCAAAGACCTCCGGGTGGAGTGCCCACTCCCCCGGATGGAAAGTCTGACGACTCAAATAATCCGCCTCCCAGTTGTCTACTCCTGGGATGTGAATTGCAGATAGATGGCAGGAGTGATCCTCCGCCCATTTGATGATCTTGGATACCTCTCTCATCGCCAAGGAACTCTTTGTTCCCCCCTGATGATTGATGTACGCTACAGTCGTCATGTTGTCCGACTGGAACCATATGAATATGACCTTTGCCAGGTAAGGCCAAACCAGGAGCGCATTGAATATCGCTCTCAGTTCTAAAATGTTTATCGGAAGAAAAGACTCTTCTCGAGACCATAGACCTTGAGCTTTCAGAGAGTCCCAGACCGCGCCCCAGCCTAAGAGACTGGCGTCGATCGTGACAATGACCCACTCTGGTCTGCGGAAACTCATTCCCTGAAACAGGTGATCCTGAGACAACCACCAGCGGAGAGAATCCCTGATTACCTGGTCTACTTGAATCTGGGGAGACAAGTCTGCATAATCCCCATTCCACTGTTTGAGCATGCACAGTTGTAATGGTCTTAGATGAATTCGAGCAAAAGGAACTATGTCCATCGCTGCGACCATTAATCCTATTACTTCCATGCACTGAGCTATGGAAGGCTGCAGAATAGAGTGAAGAACTTGACAAGCGCTCAGAAGTTTTGATTTTCTGACCTCTGTCAGGAAGATCTTCATTTCCATAGAATCTATTATTGTTCCCAGAAAGGGAACTCTTGTTGACGGGAACAGGGAACTCTTTTCTACGTTCACCTTCCACCCGTGAGATCTGAGAAAGGCTAGAACAATGTCTTGTATGGGCCTTTGCTTTGGAAAAAGACGACGCTTGGGTTAGAATGTCGTCTAGATAAGGTGCTATAGCAATGCCCCTCGGTCTTAATACCGCTAGAAGGGACCCTAGCACCTTTGTGAAAATTCTGGGAGCAGTGGCTAAACCGAATGGAAGAGCCACGAACTGTCTTTCCAGGAGGGCGAACCTCAGGAACTAATGGAGATCTTTGTGGATAGGAATATGCAGGTACGCATCCTTTAAATCCACGGAAGTCATGTATTGACCCTCCTGGATTGTTGGAAAAATCTTCCTTGTTCCTTTATTGGAACTGGGTGTATCACTCCCATCTTTACTATGTCTCCTACGCAGTGTAAGAATGCCTGTCTCTTCATCTGGTCTGAAGATAAGCGAGACATGTGGAACCTTCCCTTTGGAGGAAGTTCCTTGAATTCTAGAAGATATCCCTGAGAGACTATTCTAGTGTCCAGGGATCCGGAACATCTCTTGCCCAAGCCTGAGCAAAGAGAGAGAGTCTGCCCCCTACTAGATCCGGTCCCGGATCGGGGCTACCCCTTCATGCTGTCTTGGTAGCAGCAGCAGCAGGCTTTTTGGCCTGTTTACCCTAGTTCCAACCTTGCAATGGTTTCCATGCTGGTTTAGGTTGGGAAGTGTTGCCTTCTTGTCTGGAGGCCGCAGAGTTAGGAATTGGTCTGTTCCTGAAATTGCGAAAGGAACGGAAATTAGATTTGTTCTTAGCCTTAAAAGGCCTATCTTGTGGGAGGGCATGTCCTTTCCACCAGTAATGTCTGAAATAATCTCTTTCAATTCCGGCCCGAATAGGGTCTTACCCTTGAAAGGAATATTAAGCAATTTATTCTTGGACGACACATTCGCCGACCAGGATTTTAGCCAAAGCGCTCTGCGCGCCACTATAGCAAACCCTGAATTTTTCACCGCTAACTTAGCAATTGAAAAGCGGCATCCACAATAAATGAATTAGCCAACTTAAGTGCGTGAATTCTGTCCATGACTTCATCATATGGAGTCTCCCTTTGAAGCGAATTTTCCAGTTCCTCGAACCAAAATACGCTGCGCTAGTGACAGGAATAATGCACGAGATTGGTTGAAGAAGGAAGCCCTGCTGAATAAATTCTTTTTTAACAGTCCTTCTAATCTTTTATCCATAGGATCATTGAAAGCGCAACTGTCCTCAATAGGAATAGTTGTGCGCTTAGCTAACATTGAAACCGCCCCCTCAACCTTAGGAACCGTTTGCCATGTGTCCTTTCTGGGGTCGACAATGGGGAACATTTTCTTGAATATAGGAGGTGGAACAAAAGGTATACCTGGCTTTTCCCACTCCTTAGTCACTATGTCCGCCACCCGCTTGGGTATCGGAAAGGCATCAGCGTGCACTGGAACCTCTAAGAATTTGTCCATCTTGCACAATTTCTCTGGAATTGCCAGAGAATCACAATCATCTAGAGTAGTTAGGACCTCCTTAAGCAGGGCGCGGAGGTGTTCTAACTTAAATTTAAAAATCACTATATCATTTTCTGCCTGCTGAGAAACTTTTCCTGAATCAGAAACTTCCCCTTCAGACAGGCCCTCCCTCACGGCTATACTCAGATTGATGTGAGGGAACAACTGATAAATTGTCCTCAGTGCTAACCTGCTCATCTTCTGTATTTAAAAACTGAGCAATCACGCTTTCTAGAATAGGATGGCAGTTGGATAATAGATTTGCTATAGAATTATCCATCACTGCAGTTAATTGCTGCATAGTAACCAGCATTGGCGCGCTAGATGTACTAGGTATCGCCTGCGCGGGCAAAACTGGTGTTGACACAGAAGGAGAGGATGATAAACTATCCCCACTACCTTCACATGAAGAATCATCCTGGGCAATCTTATTAAATGTGACAGTACTGTCCTTACTTTGTTTGGAGGCTATGACACAATTTGCACAAAACATTAATGGGGGAACCACCTTGGCTTCCATACATACAGAGCATAAGCTATCTGAAGGTACAGACATGTTAGACAGAATATGGCAGGCTAATAATGCAATAAAAACGTTTTTAAAGAAAAGCGTTACTGTCTCTTTAAATAATAAACAAGCACACTTTATTTCCGAAAGTTTGAAAAACTATGAAGGCAATGTCCGATTTTTACAAAATTTGCACCCCAGAGTCCTAGTGCCTTGAAAGTATTGCACACCAAGTTTCAAGACTTTAACCCTTAAAATGAGCAAAACGGAGCTATTTGTTCAAATAAACAATTTTATCACACAACAATCACTGCCACAGCCTTAAAGTGATTCAGCACTGAAATAAACCTTCCTGAGTCCGTTTTCTTTACCCACAGGACCCTCAAATGAAGCTGCATGCACTGCCAAGGAAATAAACTGCGCAATTGAGGCGCGAAAACGGGGCCTCCATCTGCATTACCAGAGTGAAGGGGCCTTTCTGACTGAAGTAGTAGTCTAACTAGATGCCAGGCGAAAAAAACATTCCCAAAAGTACTTTTATAACACAAAAAACACTCTAAATGTCCAATAAATCTGATATAAACCAATCGATTTAGCCCACAATAGTGTCAACCAGTATAGAGCCCATTTATAAGCCTTAATCTGTTATGAATCTAAGAAAATGGCTTACCGATCCCCTAAGGGAAAAACTGTCAGTCTTCTAGCATTAACATGTCTTGTTAGAAATATGACTAATCGTACCTGAAGCAGATAAGTCTGCAAACTGTTCCCCCCAACTGAAGTTCTCTGGGCTCAACAGTCCTGCGTGGGAACATCAATTGATTTTAGTTACTGCTGCTAAAATCATACTCCTCTTTTAACAGAAATCTTCTTCATTTTCTGTTGTAGAGTAAATAGTACAAACCGGCACTATTTTAAAATAACAAACTCTTGATAGAAGAAATAAAAAACTACAACTAACACCACAAACTCCTCACCATCCCCGTGGAGATGCTACTTGTTCAGAGCGGCAAGGAGAATGACTGGGGGGCGGAGCCAGAGGGGGAGCTATATGGACAGCTCTTGCTGTGTGCTCTCCTTGTCATTTCCTGTAGGGGAAGAGAATATCCCACAAGTAAGGATGAAACCGTGGACCGGACACACCAATGTTGGAGAAATCTTAATGTCAACTCCATGCATAAGCCAAAACGGAGCCTTCTGCAAAACTTAGAACAAGAAGTAAACTCCAAGGAGGAGCACTGTATCTTAACAAGGTCTGATCTAATCAAAGCCTGAACAATACTGACATCTGGAAGCTCTGTGAGCCTCTCAAGCAATAAAACAGATAGGGACGAAATCTGTCCCCTAAGGAAGCTAATAGAGGGCCCTTTCTCCAGAACATCCTGGAGAAAACAAAGGATCCTAAAAAACCTGGCCTTATGACAGGAGAATCCCACTCTACATACCGTAAGAAGTAGGTCCTGTACCCCTTATGATAGATGTGACTATACACCGGCCAATGAGCTAGACCGAGAGCATCAACACTCCATCAGAAGCAAACCGTCTCACTGAGAATAAGGTTAAAAGAAAACCTCTAAGGGATGCTAGATGTCTAGCTTATTCAGGATGAAAAGGCCCTAGCCCCACCTGGGTTCAAACCCACCTTCTGCTATAGAAGCGGTGGAGCTAACCTGCGTCTTTAAAGTCTTAAAGAAAACTGCAGAAGTAGGATTCAAACTCCAAGCCTTCAACTTGCTAGGCAGGGTAGTCATCCCTTAGGCCACTTAGTCCTGCCGAAGAGTACACTCAGAGGGGGTCGCTGGCAATGAGCCAACATGGGCTTCCACCCACCACCAAACACGAGACCCCCTGATAAGTAGGAGGAACTCTCCTTCTTCAAAAGAGGGTCTTCCCCATTGAAAAGAGGATTAAAAATAAAAAGTTTTTTATTTTTTAGTTAAGTTTTTTTATTATTATTTATTTTTTTTGCAGATAAAAGCCTTAGGCCTAGATTTGGAGTTTGGCGGTAGCCGTGAAAACCAGCGTTAGAGGCTCCTAACGCTGGTTTTAGGCTACCTCCGGTATTTGGAGTCACTCAAAAAAGGGTCTAACGCTCACTTTTCAGCCGCGACTTTTCCATACCGCAGATCCCCTTACGTCAATTGCGTATCCTATCTTTTCAATGGGATTTTTCTAACTCCGGTATTTAGAGTCGTGGCTGAAGTGAGCGTTAGAAATCTAACGACAAAACTCCAGCCGCAGAAAAAAGTCAGTAGTTAAGAGCTTTCTGAGCCAACGCCGGTTCATAAAGCTCTTAACTACTGTGCTCTAAAGTACACTAACACCCATAAACTACCTATGTCCCCCTAAACCGAGCCCCCCCACATCGCCGCCACTCGATTAAATTTTTTAACCCCTAATCTGCCGACCGCCACCTAAGTTATCCTTATGTACCCCTAATCTGCTGCCGCTAACTAACACCGCCGACCCCTATATTATATTTATTAACCCCTAACCTGCCCCCCACAACGTCGCAGCCAGCTACCTACAATAATTAACCCCTAATCTGCCGACCGCAAAGCGCCGCTACTTAAGTTATCCTTATGTACCCCTAATCTGCTGCCCCTAACACCGTCGACCCCTATATTATATTTATTAACCCCTAATCTGCCCCCCTCAACGTCGCCTCCACCTGCCTACACTTATTAACCCCTAATCTGCCGAGCGGACCGCACCGCTACTATAATAAAGTTATTAACCCCTAATCCGCCTCACTAACCCTATAATAAATAGTATTAACCCCTAATCTGCCCTCCCTAACATCGCCGACACCTAACTTCAATTATTAACCCCTAATCTGCCGACCGGAGCTCACCGCTATTCTAATAAATGTATTAACCCCTAAAGCTAAGTCTAACCCTAACACTAACACCCCCCTAACTTAAATATAATTTAAATCTAACGAAATTAATTAACTCTTATTAAATATATTATTCCTATTTAAAGCTAAATACTTACCTGTAAAATAAATCCTAATATAGCTACAATATAAATTATAATTATATTATAGCTATTTTAGGATTAATATTTATTTTACAGGTAACTTTGTATTTATTTTAACCAGGTACAATAGCTATTAAATAGTTAAGAACTATTTAATAGCTAAAATAGTTAAAATAATTACAAAATTACCTGTAAAATAAATCCTAACCTAAGTTACAATTAAACCTAACACTATACTATCATTAACTTAATTAAATTAAATACCTACAATTACCTACAATTAAACCTAACACTACACTATCAATACATTAATTAAATACAATACCTACAAATAACTACAATGAAATAAACTAACTAAAGTACAAAAAATAAAAAAGAACTAAGTTACAAAAAATAAAAAAATATTTACAAACATAAGAAAAATATTACAACAATTTTAAACTAATTACACCTACTCTAAGCCCCCTAATAAAATAACAAAGCCCCCCAAAATAAAAAATGCCCTACCCTATTCTAAATTACTAAAGTTCAAAGCTCTTTTACCTTACCAGCCCTGAACAGGGCCCTTTGCGGGGCATGCCCCAAGAAGTTCAGCTCTTTTGCCTGTAAAAAAAAAAAACATATAATACCCCCCCCAACATTACAACCCACCACCCACATACCCCTAATCTAACCCAAACCCCCCTTAAATAAACCTAACACTAAGCCCCTGAAGATCATCCTACCTTGTCTTCACCTCACCGGGTATCACCGATCGGTCCTGGCTCCAAAATCTTCATCCAACCCAAGCGGGGGCTGGCGATCCATCATCCGGTGGCTGAAGAGGTCCAGAAGAGGCTCCAAAGTCTTCATCCTATCCGGGAAGAAGAGTAGATCCGGACCGGCAACCATCTTCTTCCAAGCGGCATCTTCTATCTTCATCCGATGAGGACCGGCTCCATCCTGAAGACCTCCACCGCGGACCCATCTTCACCCGGCGACGTCCAACTGAAGAATGACGGTTCCTTTAAGGGACGTCATCCAAGATGGCGTCCCTCGAATTCCGATTGGCTGATAGGATTCTATCAGCCAATCGGAATTAAGGTAGGAATATTCTGATTGGCTGATGGAATCAGCCAATCAGAATCAAGTTCAATCCGATTGGCTGATCCAATCAGCCAATCAGATTGAGCTTGCATTCTATTGGCTGTTCCGATCAGAATCAGATTGAGCTTGCATTCTATTGGCTGTTCCGATCAGCCAATAGAATGCGAGCTCAATCTGATTGGCTGATTGGATCAGCCAATCGGATTGAACTTGATTCTGATTGGCTGATTCCATCAGCCAATCAGAATATTCCTACCTTAATTCTGATTGGCTGATAGAATCCTATCAGCCAATCGGAATTCGAGGGACGCCATCTTGGAGGACGTCCCTTAAAGGAACCGTCATTCTTCAGTTGGACGTCGCCGGGTGAAGATGGGTCCGCGGTGGAGGTCTTCAGGATGGAGCCGGTCCTCATCGGATGAAGATAGAAGATGCCGCTTGGAAGAAGATGGTTGCCGGTCCGGATCTACTCTTCTTCCCGGATAGGATGAAGACTTTGGAGCCTCTTCTGGACCTCTTCAGCCACCGGATGATGGATCGCCAGCCCCCGCTTGGGTTGGATGAAGATTTTGGAGCCAGGACCGATCGGTGATACCCGGTGAGGTGAAGACAAGGTAGGATGATCTTCAGGGGCTTAGTGTTAGGTTTATTTAAGGGGGGTTTGGGTTAGATTAGGGGTATGTGGGTGGTGGGTTGTAATGTTGGGGGGGGGTATTGTATGGTTTTTTTTACAGGCAAAAGAGCTGAACTTCTTGTGGCATGCCCCGCAAAGAGCCCTGTTCAGGGCTGGTAAGGTAAAAGAGCTTTGAACTTTAGAAATTTAGAATAGGGTAGGGCATTTTTTATTTTGGGGGGCTTTGTTATTTTATTAGGGGGCTTAGAGTACGTGTAATTAGTTTAAAATTGTTGTAATATTTTTCATATGTTTGTAAATATTTTTTTTTTTTTGTAACTTAGTTCTTTTTTATTTTTTGTACTTTAGTTAGTTTATTTCATTGTAGTTATTTGTAGGTATTGTATTTAATTAATTTATTGATAGTGTAGTGTTAGGTTTAATTGTAGGTAATTGTAGGTATTTTATTTAATTAATTTAATGATAGTATAGTGTTAGGTTTAATTGTAACTTAGGTTAGGATTTATTTTACGGGTAATTTTGTAATTATTTTAACTATTTTAGCTATTAAATAGTTCTTAACTATTTAATAGCTATTGTACCTGGTTAAAATAAATACAAAGTTACCTGTAAAATAAATATTAATCCTAAAATAGCTATAATATAATTATAATTTATATTGTAGCTATATTAGGATTTATTTTACAGGTAAGTATTTAGCTTTAAATAGGAATAATTTATTTAATAAGAGTTAATTAATTTCGTTAGATTTAAATTATATTTAAGTTAGGGGGGTGTTAGTGTTAGGGTTAGACTTAGCTTTAGGGGTTAATACATTTATTAGAATAGCGGTGAGCTCCAGTCAGCAGATTAGGGGTTAATAATTGAAGTTAGGTGTCGGCGATGTTAGGGAGGGCAGATTAGGGGTTAATACTATTTATTATAGGGTTAGTGAGGCGGATTAGGGGTTAATAACTTTATTATGATAGCGGAGCGGTCCGCTCGGCAGATTAGGGGTTAATAAGTGTAGGCAGGTGGAGGCGACGTTGTGGGGGGCAGATTAGGGGTTAATAAATATAATATAGGGGTCGGCGGTGTTAGGGGCAGCAGATTAGGGGTACATAAGGATAATGTAAGTAGCGGCGGTTTACGGAGCGGCAGATTAGGGGTTAAAAATAATATGCAGGGGTCAACGATAGCGGGGGCGGAAGATTGGGGGTTAATAAGTGTAAGGCTAGGGGTGTTTAGACTCGGGGTACATGTTAGGGTGTTAGGTGCAGACGTAGGAAGTGTTTCCCCATAGCAAACAATGGGGCTGCGTTAGGAGCTGAACGCGGCTTTTTGCAGGTGTTTGGTTTTTTTTCAGCTCAAACAGCCCCATTGTTTCCTATGGGGGAATCGTGCACGAGCACGTTTTTGAGGCTGGCCGTGTCCGTAAGCAACTCTGGTATCGAGAGTTGAAGCTGCGTTAAATATGCTCTACGCTCCTTTTTTGGAGCCTAACACAGCCTTTATGTGGACTCTCAATACCAGAGTTATTTTTATGGTGCGGCCAGAAAAACATAATTTATGCTTACCTGATAAATGTATTTATCTTGTAGTGTGTTCAGTCCACGGGTCATCCATTACTTATGGGATATATTCTCCTTCCCAACAGGAAGTTGCAAGAGGATCACCCAAGCAGAGCTGCTATATAGCTCCTCCCCTCACATGTCATATCCAGTCATTCGACCGAAACAAGACGAGAAAGGAGAAACTATAAGGTGCAGTGGTGACTGGAGTTATAATTTTAAAATTTAGAACCTGCCTGAAAAAGACAGGGCGGGCCGTGGACTGAACACACTACAAGAGAAATAAATTTATCAGGTAAGCATAAATTATGTTTTCTCTTTTTAAATGTGTTCAGTCCACGGGTCATCCATTACTTATGGGATACCAATACCAAAGCTAAGTACACGGATGATGGGAGGGACAAGGCAGGAACATTAAACAGAAGGAACCACTGCCTGTAGAACCTGTCTCCCAAAACCAGCCTCCGAAGAAGCGAAAGTGTCAAATTTGTAAAATTTGGAAAAAGTATGAAGTGAAGACCAAGTTGCAGCCTTGCAAATCTGTTCAACAGAGGCCTCATTCTTAAAGGCCCAGGTGGAAGCCACAGCTCTAGTGGAATGAGCTGTAATTCTTTCAGGAGGCTGCTGTCCAGCAGTCTCATAGGCTAAACGTATTATGCTACGAAGCCAAAAAGAGAGAGAGGTAGCCGAAGCCTTTTGACCTCTCCTCTGTCCAGAGTAAACGACAAACAGAGAAGAAGTTTGTCTAAAATCTTTAGTTGCCTGTAAGTAGAACTTCAGAGCACGGACCACGTCTAGATTATGCAAAAGACGTTCCTTCTTTGAAGAAGGATTAGGACATAATGATGGAACAACAATCTCTTGATTGATATTCCTGTTAGAAACAACCTTAGGTAAAAACCCAGGTTTAGTACGCAGAACTACCTTGTCTGAATGAAAGATCAGATAAGGAGAATCACAATGTAAGGCAGATAACTCAGAGACTCTTCGAGCCGAGGAAATAGCCATCAGAAACAAAACTTTCCAAGATAAAAGCTTAATATCAATGGAATGAAGGGGTTCAAACGGAACACCCTGAAGAACTTTAAGAACCAAGTTTAAGCTCCACGGAGGAGCAACAGCTTTAAACACAGGCTTAATTCTAGCCAAAGCCTGACAAAAGGCCTGGACGTCTGGATGCTCTGCCAGACGTTTGTGTAAAAGAATAGACAGAGCTGAAATCTGTCCCTTTAGCGAACTAGCGGATAAACCCTTTTCTAAACCCTCTTGTAGAAAAGCTAATATCCTAGGAATCCTAACCTTACTCCATGAGTAACTCTTGGATTCGCACCAATATAAATATTTACGCCATATCTTATGGTAAATTTTTCTTGTCACAGGTTTCCGAGCCTGTATTAAGGTATCAATAACCGAATCCGAAAACCCACGCTTTGATAGAATCAAGCGTTCAATTTCCAGGCAGTCAGCCTCAGAGAAATTAGGTTTGGATGGTTGAAAGGACCCTGAATTAGAAGATCCTGCCTCAGAGGAAGAGACCATGGTGGACAGGACGACATGTCCACTAGGTCTGCATACCAGGTCCTGCGTGGCCACGCAGGTGCTATCAGAATTACCAATGCCCTCTCCTGTTTGATCCTGGCAATCAGCCGAGGTAGCAACGGAAAAGGTGGAAACACATAAGCTATGTTGAAAACCCAAGGGGCTGCTAATGCATCTACCAGCACCGCTCCCGGGTCCCTGGACCTGGATCCGTAGCAAGGAAGCTTCGCGTTCTGGCGAGATGCCATGAGATCCAGATCCGGTTTGCCCCAACGACGAATCAGTTGAGCAAATACCTCCGGGTGAAGTTCCCACTCTCCCGGATGAAAAGTCTGGCGACTTAGGAAATCCGCCTCCCAGTTCTCTACGCCCGGGATATGAATCGCTGACAGGTGGCAAGAGTGAGACTCTGCCCAGCGAATTATCTTCGAGACTTCCAACATCGCTAGGGAACTCCTGGTTCCCCCTTGATGATTGATGTAAGCCACAGTCGTGACATTGTCCGACTGAAATCTGATGAACCTCAGCTTTGCTAACTGAGGCCAAGCTAGAAGAGCATTGAATATTGCTCTTAATTCTAGAATGTTTATTGGGAGGAGTTTCTCCTCCTGAGTCCACGATCCCTGAGCCTTCAGGGAATTCCAGACTGCTCCCCAGCCTAGAAGGCTGGCATCCGTTGTTACAATCGTCCAATCTGGCCTGCGAAAGGTCATTCCTTTGGACAGATGAACCAGTGACAACCACCAGAGAAGCGAATCTCTGGTCTCCTGGTCCAGATTTAGCAAAGGGGACAGATCTGAGTAATCCCCGTTCCATTGACTGAGCATGCATAGTTGCAGCGGTCTGAGATGCAGGCGTGCAAATGGCACTATGTCCATTGCCGCGACCATTAAGCCGATTACCTCCATGCACTGAGCTACTGATGGGCTTGGAACGGAATGAAGGACACGGCAAGCATTGAGAATCTTTGATAACCTGGACTCCGTCAGGTAAATCTTCATCTCTACAGAATCTATAAGAGTCCCTAGAAATGGAACCCTTGTGAGTGGTAACAGAGAACTCTTTTCCACGTTCACTTTCCACCCATGCGACCTCAGAAATTCTAGCACTATCTCTGTATGAGACTTTGCATTCTGAAAACTTGACGCTTGTATCAGAATGTCGTCTAGGTACGGAGCCACCGCTATGCCTCGTGGTCTTAGTACCGCCAGAAGTGAGCCCAGAACCTTCGTAAAAATTCTCGGGGCCGTGGCTAACCCGAAGGGAAGAGCCACAAACTGGTAATGCCTGTCTAGAAAGGCAAACCTCAGGTACCGATAATGATCTTTGTGAATCGGTATATATGAAGGTAAGCATCCTTTAAGTCCACCGTGGTCATATATTGACCCTCTTGGATCATGGGTAGGATGGTTCGAATGGTTTCCATCTTGAACGATGGTACCCTTAGGAATTTGTTTAAGATCTTTAAGTCCAAGATTGGTCTGAAGGTTCCCTCTTTTTTGGGAACCACAAATAGATTTGAGTAAAATCCTTGTCCCTGTTCCGATCGCGGAACTGAGTGGATCACCCCCATGATTAAGAGGTCTTGTACACATTGTAGAAATGCCTCTCTCTTTACTAGGTTTGTCGATAACCTCGAAAGATGGAACCTCCCTTGTGGAGGAGAGGTTTTGAAGTCCAGAAGGTATCCCTGAGATATAATCTTTAACGTCCAGGGATCCTGCACATCTCTTGCCCAAGCCTGGGCAAAGAGAGAAAGTCTGCCCCCCACTAAATCCGTCTCTGGATAGGGGGCTCTGACTTCATGCTGTCTTAGGGGCGGGAGTAGGCTTTCTGGCCTGCTTGCTCTTGTTCCATGACTGGTTGCCTTTCCAACCTTGTCTGTAACGAGCAGTAGTTCCTTCCTGTTTTGGAGCGGAGGAAGTCGATGCTGCTCCTGCCTTGAAGTTACGAAAGGTACGAAAATTAGACTGTTTGGCCTTTGGTTCGGCCCTGTCCTGAGGAAGGGTGTGGCCCTTACCTCCCGTAATGTCAGCAATAATTTCCTTCAAGCCGGGCCCGAATAAGGTCTGCCCTTTGAAAGGAATGTTAAGTAGTTTAGACTTGGAGGTTACATCCGCTGACCAGGATTTAAGCCAGAGCGCTCTGCGCGCCTGTATGGCGAATCCGGAATTTTTAGCCGTAAGTTTGGTTAGATGTACTACGGCATCTGAAACAAACGCATTAGCTTGCTTAAGGGTTCTAACTTTGCTCAAGGCCTCATCTAAAGGCTCTGTGCGAATCGCCTCTTCCAGAGACTCAAACCAGAATGCCGCCGCAGCCGTGACAGGCGCAATGCATGCAAGAGGCTGCAATATAAAACCCTGTTGAACAAACATTTTCTTAAGATAACCCTCTAATTTTTTATCCATTGGATCTGAGAAAGCACAGCTATCCTCCACCGGGATAGTGGTACGCTTGACTAACGTAGAAACTGCTTCCTCCACCTTAGGGACCGTCTGCCATAAGTCTCGTGTGGTGGCGTCTATAGGGAACATTTTTCTAAATATCGGGGGAGGGGAAAAAGGCACACCGGGTCTATCCCACTCCTTACTTATAATTTCTGTAAGTCTTTTTGGTATAGGAAAAACGTCAGTACACACCGGTACCGCATAGTATCTATCCAACCTACACAATTTCTCTGGAATTGCCACCGTGTCGCAATCATTCAGAGCCGCTAATACCTCCCCTAGTAACACACGGAGGTTCTCAAGCTTAAATTTAACATTTGAAATTTCTGAATCCGGTCTCCCCGGATCAGAACCGTCACCGACAGAATGAAGTTCACCGTCCTCATGTTCTGCAACTTGTGACGCAGTATCAGACATGGCTCTCGTGTCATCAGCGCGCTCTGTCCTTAACCCAGAGCTATCGCGTTTGCCCCTTAATTCGGGCATATTATATAATACTTCTTTCATAACATTAGCCATATCATGTAAAGTGATTTGTAAGGGCCTAGATGTACTAGGTGTCCAAATACTGCCTGAGATAGAAAAACAGCACACTCCGGTGCCATTTAAAATAACAAACTTTTGATTGAAGAATAGTTAAGTAGTTAAGTAACAACAAGCCCTATCTGAATTGGCTCCAAATATGAAAAGCAGCGGATAAGAGTTTACCCATTGAAAACTAACTGCAGTAAACACAGTGTTAAAGGGCCATTAGCGTGATAAAATGGAATGCTAGACTTTGTTAGAGCATATCATTTTATCACTAGTGACACTGCAAAGCTATGTGTTCAAGTCCTTTACTTAAAGTACCACTTGAAACCCACAGAGTACTGCTGGTCCAGGTCAGAAACCGCAGTGACCCAATCAGCAGTGCTAGTTGGACATCTGGTTCATGCAATTTGCACTGCTGATTGGGTCAATAGCAGTTTACACTTGGGACCAGCAGTGCTCTGAAGAACCCAAGAGGGATTTTAAACGTGTTTAATCTCTTTGCAGGGGGGGTTAAAACACACAGCTTTGCAGCGTTAGAGCATTTCATTGTATCACTGAAATGGCCCTTTAAGACTGCAGAAAATTATTTTAGTTACAAGGTGTTTAATGTCCCTTTAAGCAAGACTCGTGTCAAGTAGATTCAAGTGCCCAATCATTGCAAAACAATAATAAACAAGCCAGCAAATTGGTGTTAAGCTTATACAAGAAAACACAACAAGCTTCTTTATATCAGCTCTGCTTTAGCCGCTTCTGCAGGTGTTCTATCACGCTCTAAGCAAAGGATAAGCACTTCAGGATTGAAGAGTCACAAGCAGGCCAGGGCTCCCACTGCAGATGGGATGAATTTCATTTACATGTATTTAGCCTACTTCTAATTCAAATGAAGGCAGTTTGCATAGTTATGTTTTAGCCTTAAGACCTTGAATAAAGCAGCGGATGGGAGGGGGCAATGGTTCAACAGCAGGAAGTGACAACCAGCAAATTGCGTGCGTACGACTATAATATGCGCACACAAATAAATAAGCACTTCTAGAATATATTGTGCAATGCAACGGGAAATAGAGTTCTAGGCAGAAAGCAAAAGTTATTACACAGAGAGCAGTCAACACCAAATGCACCAACACTCAAGTTAATACAAAAGATTTGCATAATCACATACATGATAAAAATACAAGGCAATAGAACTTAGTCTGAACTTCAAATGAGTAGATTTTTTTCTGATAAATATCAGTTATGTCTATTTCCACTCCCACTGCATCATGTGACAGCCACCAGCCAACCCCAAATGCATATATGTATTTTCTGTGAATTGTTGCATAAGTCCAATAGGAGCTAGTGACTCAAAAAGTGCAAATATAAAAAGACTGTGCGCATTTTGGTAATAAAAGTAATGGAAAGTTGTTTAAAATTGTGTGCACTATCGGAATCATGAAAGTTTAATTTTAACTTGAGTGTCCCTTTAAAGACCACAATTGTTACTGAGAAATACATTAATAAGCTTTGGAACGAGTTTAAAAAAAAAAAATTATGCTTACCTGATAATTTTCTTTTCTTCTGACGGGAAGAGTCCACAGCTACATTCATTACTTTTGGGAATTCAGAACAAAGACACCCCAGCCAAAGACTTCAAATACCTCCCCCACTTCCCTCATCCCCCAGTCATTCTGCCAAGGGAACAAGCAACAGTAGGAGAAATATCAGGGAGAAAAAGGTGCCAGAAGAACAAAAAAAATTTACTGCCGTCTTATAGACAAAACGCGGGTGGGAGCTGTGGACTCTTCCAGTCCACAGCTGCATTCATTACTTTTGGGAAAACAATACCCAAGCTAGAGGACACTGAATGCAAAAAAGTGTGGGTACAAAAAGGTGGCCCCTTCGAAAGGCACCACAGCCTGAAATTACCCGACACCCTATAAAAATAAGAAACGACACGGGCAAAAAACCCGGAGCCCAGGTAACTGCACATCAGTTACACAACCAGCAAAGTCGAGCTAGAGACCACTCAGCCCCAGAGTCTGTTGAGCACAACAGCCTCCAAGGAGCCAGCCCCGCAGCTCTCAATTTCCACGAAGAGTACCCCCGGCCTAAAGGGCAAGGACTTCAATCTGCCCCAGAGAGGGAGAATAGATCCCCAGAGAGAGTACTAGGAAAGGACTAAACCACACAGGCTCAAAACAAACTTAGAACAACCCAAGGTTGTCACATACTATCGCCCAGGGAGGCGAACTCCCTAGAAGAACAAGGACCTGAAAAAAAGTCCATATTCAGGGACAAGCGTCCCAAAAAGGACCCGAGGGCCACCCCCCTTGACACAGCACCATACCACAAAAGGTGCTCCAGAAAAAAATGTGAGTTCCCTGATGCATCATAGTCAAGTCGAAACCCTTAGGCTAGACAAGCATAGACAGCAGAGACAGGATAACTATCCCAGCAGCTAACAAAAAAGCTCTCCAAGAGAACACCAAGCCAACTGAAACAAAAACCCGCAATGACCAGCTTCCAGGTAGAGAGGCTGACCCAAGCTATCATGGAACTCAAACCACCGAAAATCTCGACAACAGCTCCCTACCAGGGCACCTGGCTCCAAGCAGTGTCCCCTCTCAGCAGTGGACGACAGAAGAGAGGAGGACATCAAAAGTCCTCCCACCGAAGGGGAGGACAGACTCAAAAAGGAAACGGTCAACACTGCATAGAGCAGTGATTTTTAACCTTTTTTTTGCCGTGGCACACTTTTTTACATTAAAAAATCCTGTGGCACACCACCATCCCAAATTTTTTTAAAAAAAAATCACACATTGTAGCCTAATACAGCATAAATATATACACATACACACAAACACACACATACTGTATGTATTGTGCTGTTATGCCATGCCTCCTACAAACTACCCCTGCACTGGGAGTAAAAAACAAGCAAAGTTTAAAAAATATGTCACACTGTTGTCAGTCTGCCGTGGCACACCTGAGGATCTCTCACGGCACACTGGTTGAAAAACACTGGCATAGAGCAACCGATCCCTGACCTTCCCTCCAGGGTAATGGTCCCAGCCCAAAGGCTTAGTCAAAGACCGAAGACAAGAGTCCCAGACCTCTGGAAAAAAAGGATAGATCTACGAGGACCAAAACCCCTGAGTAGAACTCTGACCGCTACTAAAACCAGCATGCTACTGTGAGTCAGGACAGACTTCGTGCTCAGGTTCAAGACCCCCTACAGCGCTGTCTTCCATAATGAGGAACACTTCCCAAGGGAAGAGAGATCTCAGACCAACAGCATTTAAATATCAGAATCCAACAATTATCAGGAGCCCTACCTGTGTTCAAACCCACAGCCTACTGCTTCAGGAACAGTGGAGCCAGTCACTACTCAACATCTCCCTATTCCAAGATTCTGAGAACGCAAGAAGGGAAAAAAAAACAACCTTCAAGGCAAGAAAAACCAGGACCCACAGGTCTTCACAGATACTGAGGTAACTCCGACTCAAGCAGAAAACACAAGAGCCCATCCCCCACTCTAGGTGAGAAATGGAACTAAAGCAACAGAAAGCACCCTACCACAGAGGCGAGACCCCTCGTCCAATATCGCCAGCCCAGTTGAAAAGACACCTGGAGTCTACAAGGAGCATCAAATACCCCAGAAGACCAGTAGGGACCCGTCAGAGACTTTGAACCAAGCCTCAGGCGGCTATGAATCTCCCATGAGAAACAGAACCCGCCCACCTCCAAAGGAAAACGCGGGACCACAGAACCTAAGGTTAAACAGAATCATCCAAGTCCGAACCAGGGAGAGGCAAGGTCCTAGGCCAGAGTCCTCGAAAACGGAATTGATCGAAGATCTAACTTCCTGAGGAACACTAAGCTGCCTCCTATGATTAGGAGCCCACCCTCTAAAGTCCATAGACTTGACTTAGCCTCAAACGCAAGAGTCTGAAAGAACTCTCGACCAGTTTAAGATTCGGCACCCAGTGCTCCTGGATCGCAACATGAATCCTCGTAGACAAGCTTAACTACTTGTTACACACGCTGGAAAGGCAACAACCAGCACCCGAAGGTGGAGGTGAACCCTGGACCTTCTGCTTGCCATCCCAGTGAGCTAGACGGAACCACCCTCCACTAAGCCCCAACAGAGTGTTTGAGGATAAATGGTCATCCACCTGACCCCAGAAGGGCAACAGTCTGTAACCGAACTCTAACTTCCACTTTCAAGCCCAAAGTCTAGATCTGCAACAAGGTCGAAGATAACACCCGAGCGTCGAAGATCATGGACAGACCCTGGGTAGATCTATATGGAAGAGACAACAGTCTCCAGAGATCCTTGCAGGATCGACCTCCCAAAAACGCCTTTAACAGGGTAAAAGTCGGGAGCCTCGCAGCTCCCCGCAGAAGGCAGGGTAACCCCTGCACTCCACCTCTTAGAGCAAATGCAACTCTGAGAAAAGGAAGAAGGACATGCCCGCACTTCCAGACCAGATGAACCAACCCAAGACAGGAAGGCAGGAGACTCCGCCACCGCAAAATAATGGTATAAGGCCAAAGAGTCAACATCCGAAAGAAACCTCAAGTGAGAACGCAAATCGTTCACCACTCGGAACACTAGCCCACGGAGGTCATTCATATCTCCCAACTCCAAGGAATGGAAACTACAGTTCTGAGTCCACAGGGACCTGTAAGAAGTCAGATCTGTATCCCTGGCTAGAAGCCAGAAAAAGCCAAACCTTAGATCGGCACTCACAACCCTCCATTCGGAAGCGTATCTACACTCTGAGCCTCATACTTCGAAATAGGATCTGAGCCCGGAGTCCATATCAATAGGCCAAGTGATAATCAGAATCCGACAGGATTAAATCAGCACCATGAGGGTGACACGAACCCAAGTAACAGCAGAAAATCGTCCAACCAGTACCTGCCTGGTATAAGGACACCCCAGAACTGTCCAAGAAAATTCGACCGAAGGTACGATAAATAAACTAGAATGATTAGGTTATTCAAAAAGTGTACAATTTCCGTGGAAGTGCCCACACGACCA
This sequence comes from Bombina bombina, assembly GCF_027579735.1. Classification (NCBI taxonomy): domain Eukaryota; kingdom Metazoa; phylum Chordata; class Amphibia; order Anura; family Bombinatoridae; genus Bombina; species Bombina bombina. The sequence continues at coordinate 110,802,956 of NC_069504.1, forward strand.
CAAAATCGCAAGTATCGGTTCCATAGAAGAACGTTCTCAAAAGGGACACTGAAAGCACATTTTTTCTTTTACGATTCAGATAGAGCATGCAATTTTAAGCAACTTTCTAATTTACTCCTATTATCAATTTTTTTTCGTTCTCTTGCTATCTTTTTTTGAAAAAGACGGCATCTAAGCTTTTTTTGGGTTCAGAACAATGGACAGCAATTTTTTATTGGTGGATGAATTTATCCACCAATCAGCAAGGACAACCCAAGTTGTTCACCAAAAATGGGCCGGCATCTAAACTTACATTCTTGCATTTCAAACAAAGATACCAAATGAATGAAGAAAATTTGATAATAGGAGTAAATTAGAAAGTTGCTTAAAATTGCATACTCTATCTGAATCACGAAAGAAAAAACTTGGGTTCAGTGTCCTTTTAAGAAAAACAAATCAAACATTCATCCGGATCAAAATAAAAGGAAGGCAGCACCCACGGGTGAACGCCCAAGGTGAATGAGAACGCCAACGGGACCAGCCAATCAGAGGCCCCATTCACCCAAGCTCAGAACTGGAACCGAGACATAAAAGAAAAAGGAAAACGTCTTAACCAGCTTGCCATCCAGCATCTAAGGCCTCGGATCCTTCAGAACCCTAGGACTGGGATCCTCTAACATCGCCAAAACATGTCTTAAAAGGACACGAAGACGTGCCAGCCTATAACGGAAGGCAAAATCTCTCGCTGGTCAATGAAAGACCCCGGACCCGAGGTTGGGGCCCCTGAAGCCTCAAAGGCCAACGGTTTCCCCAGGAGGCCGAACTCAATCGTGAACCTCCTGTGAACCAAACAACCCACGAGCAGACTCTGTCGCCTCACAGTCAGTATACGAAAGTGAGAAACAATGTAACTGCACCCGTCACAAGGTTCACCGTGCCAGTCACAAAAAGGTGCGCAATCTCAAGAGATTGCGCCATTAAGATATGCCGTTATGTTCCGTAAAAGCTATGAGCACATTAGCAGATAGAACCATATAACAAACAAGATTAAAGTCCCCCCTGTTCAATAACCCCCCTCAGGAGATATTAACCCATGATTCCTTATAAATATAAAAGGAGTCCCAATAGATTTCGACGTCATGTCCGCCGACCACGACTTCAACCACAGGGCCCTCTGGGCCAGAACAGAAAAGCCTGATGTCTTAGCATTCAAACAGATAATCTGCATATTATTATCACAAATAAACGAAGTAGCAACCCTCAGGGCCTTAATTCTTTCATGAATTTCATTGAGAGGAGTCTCCACCTCGATCATCTCTGACAGAGAGTCGCACCAATAGGTAGCGGCTCCAGCAACTGCGGCTGCAGGTTGAAAAACGAACCCCGTGTGCTGAAACATTTTTCTTAACAGGGTCTCTAATTTCTTATCCATCGGTTCCTTAAACGATGAACTATCCTCAAGCGGGATAGTGGTGCGTTTAGTGAGCGTGGAGATAGCTCCATACACCTTAGGGACAGATCCACATAATTCTAGCTGAGCATCTGAAACAGGGAACGATTTTTTAAAAGAAGAAGGGGAGAAAGTCTCTCCCATTCATTCTTGATAATATTCGCCATCTTTACGGGAACCGGAAAAGTCTGGGGCACTACTCTGTCCTCAAACTTTATTCAGCTTAGGAATAGAAGGTTCCTCCGGAAGTTTCGGTTCCGGAACCTCTAGAGTCGCTAACACCTCTTTTAACAAAAAGCGTAGGTTCTCCATCCTAAACCTAAAGTCTGGTTCCTCCGCAGCCAGAAGCCTAGAGGCTGCAGATTCCGACCCATAGAGAAACGCCTCAGAAGTATCGGAATCCTCAGCATCAGCGGAAAATCTCTCAGATACATCCAACGGAGTAGATGACCCCTGGGAAGGATAGCAATGTTTGACCTTTCGCTTGGCTTGGAGGGGCAAGGTAAAGCACTAATGACCGCAGATACCACCGTTTGCAACTGCTCAGCAAAATCGGGCGGCAACGCGGCCCCTCCCGCATGTGTAATTGGAGGTGAATGTAGGGAACGCACCTCATGGGACAGAGACCCCTCAAAGGTGGACGGCTCAGTGGTACTAAACATTTTATTTCTTTTAGATATCACTATTTTGTCGAGGCATGTTGAACAAAGTTGAGCAGGCGGAGATACCGAAACCTCCTCACAATAAACACAGGCATTAGATTTAGTTAAAGAGGGAGTACCCTCTAACATATCAGAGTCCTCCATAGCTTGCGCTTTATAAGGACTACAGAAAAGGATTAATTGGCACCTTTATACTTTCAATGGCCGGGGAACTCACCACCTCCTATGACCCAGGCCCACAGAGAAACCTTGTAAACGTCTCCTGCAACCGACGATCAGGAAAGGAAGAGAAAGAGGCCACATCAGGTCACATGGTACCGTGCAGGATGTCCCCCGCAGCCAGGAAAAAAGCGTGCCAACTAAATGGGCTGCACAGTAATCAAGGAAGGAAAAACCTGACTGTTCCACATTGTCAGAGCCACATCTCACACATGTCGCAGCAAAACACAATAAAAACACATTATGTATACATCCCCCCTGTTCAATAATCACCTTCTGGAGATATTAACCCTTGATTCTATACAGATAAGGGAGTCACACTGTGACCCTGCCTTCTTGCATTATCATTCTAGAAATAAAAATTAAAAGATCTTACCAGAATCAACGCCGTGGAACAGGAACACAGCCTCTCAAGTTTGACAGTGTATAGCAGCGCTCCTGACATGGACTTGAGTGAAGAAAGCAGGCAGTGAAACGCGTCAACACTGATTGCTTAAGGAGCTGTTAATATGAGTCGGAATGGTTTCGCAGAAAGACTCTCCCTGCATCTCCGGACTCTAACTTTCATCCATATGCTCTCACTGAGAGGCTGACAGGACTACTTAAAAATCCAGTCCCATTCTGAAGAGTACTACCCTCCATAAGAGACTACTCAGAAATCTTCCGACACTTTTCTGCCATCCTCCTGTGACGAAAGGCAAAGAATGACTGGGGGATGAGGGGAGAGGGAGAGGTATTTAAGCCTTTGGCTGGGATGTCTTTGCCTCCTCCTGGTGGCCATGTTCTGTATTCTCACAAGTGATGAATGAAGCCGTGGACTCTCCTCGTATTAGATGGAAAGAAACCTTAAGCTTTAGGGAACCAAAGGATAAACTCACATCAAAAAATGAATCCTCACTTGTCCACACATTTGTGTGTAATTATGTTGAGCAAGAGGAAAATTATCCCAGAACCAAGCTCTCTTGAATTAGATAAGAACCAATTGAAAACTGTATAAAGTTTGTGACTGTGTGTAATTTGAAAACATTCACTTCAATAACTGCATTATAATAGAAAGTTGTTAAAGCTTGAGTAAATTAGCTTTTAAATTTAGAACATTTCCCTACATTTAGCGTTGGAGCGATGCTGTATATAAACTAAACTGTAAACGCTACAAAAAGTCTATGTGCAGTTTTGCCAAAAAAACTTGGTAGTTTTGGTTTTACTGCCTATTATCAAGATCAAAATGATAATGATATGGTTGCAAAAATGTGTTATTTATGAATGCAAAGTATGCAGTGTAGGAAGAATGTATAAGAAATTAAAAACAAGCATATGTCTATGAATATTGAAATATAATTGAGAGCTAAACAATTTCTCTTGGGAAGAACAGTCATGTAAAATTTTGGAGTTGTGTAATATAAAAGGAATAAAATACTCAAATATACCAGAAAACACATCAAAATGATATCACATTAATGACATCACAAGCAACAACCACAACTTCTTTTCTACCAATCCAGAGAAATACCCAATTCACCATGCAGTGTAAAACCTCTATGAGCACAAACAATGCAATACCAAATCTATAAACTGCATGTACCGATCTTTTACAAGGAAAGCAATTTCCTTACATTTCTGAAAACAGATGCTAGACCCAACAGAGAATAAAATGTTACAGCATTGGAAAAATAGAGGCAAACATAGAAGCCTTTATCACCACAATCAGACACATAGAAAAGCAAACATACAAACTGACTTCCAAGGTATATCACGGAGCAGAACCAGTCCATCTGGTTAGGTACAGGGAAAACAGAACAGAAGCAAGCCGCTACTTTACCTGTACGTTCATGATCTTTATGTGTGGCTGAAGCACAGCATAGGAATAGGAATAGGAAACCACCTAAATCAGATAATCATCTCACCTGCAGAGGGTGCATAGGGAAGGTCACAAAATAAACAATTCTGCTGGGGCAGAACTCCAGCTAAACCTTACTGAAATTAGGTTGAAGCTGAAATACCTCATGTAAAATTGGGAGAGGTATATGCAGTGGGCACTCACCCTCTCATGGAGGCATTTCAACCTACCCCTCAAGTTAGAGATTATATATTCATTAATACTGAGATGATTCTATAAGAGTGTGAGAGAAATAAAGTAATGTTATAATAAAAAACACACAACTAAAACGTACATATATTTTTAAAAACAGTTGATATCGTAATTGTATTTTCCTTAATGAAATCCATGGCATGAATTTACATGGGTAGCACAGCATCCAACATTTCTATTCCCCTAAACGTAATTCACTGTGTTTGTAGCAATGTTCTCCAGGCAACATGTAGAAGGAGCTTTGGAGTGCAGCAGCTTCAGCAACTGTATGTTAGAATTAAATGGCAAACTAACGCCTAGATTTAGAGTTTTGCGTTAGAAGGGGTGCGTTAGCTACGTGTGCTTTTTTCTGGCCGCACCTTTTAAATACCGCTGGTATTTAGAGTTCACAGAATGGCTGCGTTAGAATCCAAAAAAGGAGCGTAGAGCATAATTTACCGCCACTGCAACTCTCAATACCAGCGGTGCTTACGAACGCGGCAAGCTTCAAAAACGTGCTCGTGCACGATTCCCCCATAGGAAACAATGGGACAGTTTGAGCTGAAAAAAACCTAACACCTGCAAAAAAGCAGCGTTCAGCTCCTAAAGCGGCCCCATTGTTTCCTATGGGGAAACTCTTCCTAAGTCTGCACCTAACACCCTAACATGAACCCCGAGTCTAAACACCCCTAACCTTACACTTATTAACCCCTAATCTGCCGCCCCCGCTATCGCCAACACCTGCATTTTTTTTTAACCCCTAATCTGCCGCTCCGTACACCGCCGCAACCTACATTATCCCTATGTACCCCTAATCTGCTGCCCCTAACACAGCCGACCCCTATATTATATTTATTAACCCCTAATCTGCCGCCCCCAACGTCGCCTCCACCTACCTACACTTATTAACCCCTAATCTGCCGACCGGACCTCACCGCTACTATAATAAATGTATTAACCCCTAATCCGCCTCACTCCCGCCTCAATAACCCTATAATAAATAGTATTAACCCCTAATCTGCCCTCCCTAACATCGCCGACACCTAACTTCAAGTATTAACCCCTAATCTGCCGACCGGACCTCGCCGCTACTATAATAAAGTTATTAACCCCTAAAGCTAAGTCTAACCTTAACACTAACACCCCCCTAAGTTAAATATAATTTAAATCTAACAAAATAAATTAACTCTTATTAAATAAATTATTCCTATTTAAAGCTAAATACTTACCTGTAAAATAAACCCTAATATAGCTACAATATAAATAACAATTATATTGTAGCTATTTTAGGATTTATATTTATTTTACAGGCAACTTTGTAATTATTTTAACCAGGTACAATAGCTATTAAATAGTTAATAACTATTTAATAGTTACCTAGTTAAAATAATTACAAAATTACCTGTAAAATAAATCCTAACCTAAGTTACAATTAAACCTAACACTACACTATCAATAAATTAATTAAATAAAAACATAATTTATGCTTAACTGATAAATTCCTTTCTCCTGTAGTGTAGTCAGTCCACGGGTCATCATTACTTCTGGGATATTAACTCCTCCCCAACAGGAAGTGCAAGAGGATCACCCAAGCAGAGCTGCTATATAGCTCCTCCCCTCTACGTCACACCCAGTCATTCGACCGAGACCCAAACGAGAAAGGAGAAACTATAGGGTGCAGTGGTGACTGGAGTATAATTTAAAAATTTAGACCTGCCATAAAAAACAGGGCGGGCCGTGGACTGACTACACTACAGGAGAAAGGAATTTATCAGGTAAGCATAAATTATGTTTTCTCCTGTTAAGTGTAGTCAGTCCACGGGTCATCATTACTTCTGGGATACCAATACCAAAGCTAAAGTACACGGATGACGGGAGGGACAGGCAGGATCTTTATACGGAAGGGACCACTGCCTGAAGAACCTTTCTCCCAAAAACAGCCTCCGAGGAAGCAAAAGTGTCAAATTTGTAAAATTTGGAAAAAGTATGAAGAGAAGACCAAGTTGCAGCCTTGCAAATCTGTTCAACAGAGGCCTCGTTCTTAAAGGCCCAAGTGGAAGCCACAGCTCTAGTGGAATGAGCTGTAATTCTTTCAGGAGGCTGCTGTCCAGCAGTCTCATAGGCTAAACGTATTATGCTACGAAGCCAAAAAGAGAGAGAGGTAGCAGAAGCTTTTTGACCTCTCCTCTGTCCAGAATAAACGACAAACAGGGAAGAAGTTTGGCGAAAATCTTTAGTTGCCTGTAAATAAAATTTCAGGGCACGGACTACATCTAGATTGTGCAGAAGTCGTTCCTTCTTTGAAGAAGGATTAGGACACAATGATGGTACAACAATCTCTTGATTGATATTCTTGTTAGTGACAACCTTAGGTAAGAACCCAGGTTTAGTACGCAGAACTACCTTATCTGAATGAAAAATCAGATACGGAGAATCACAATGTAAGGCTGATAACTCAGAGACTCTACGAGCCGAGGAAATAGCCATTAAAAACAGAACTTTCCAAGATAACAGCTTGATATCAATGGAATGAAGGGGTTCAAACGGAACACCCTGTAAAACGTTAAGAACTAAATTTAAGCTCCATGGTGGAGCAACAGTTTTAAACACAGGCTTAATCCTGGCCAAAGCCTGGCAAAAAGCCTGAACGTCTGGAACTTCTGACAGACGCTTGTGTAAAAGAATGGACAGAGCTGAGATCTGTCCCTTTAAGGAACTAGCAGATAAACCATTTTCTAAATCTTCTTGTAGAAAAGACAATATCCTAGGAATCCTAACCTTACTCCATGAGTAACTCTTGGATTCGCACCAATGTAAGTATTTACTCCATATTTTATGGTAAATCTTTCTGGTAACAGGCTTCCTAGCCTGTATTAAGGTATCAATAACTGACTCCGAAAAACCACGCTTTGATAAAATCAAGCGTTCAATTTCCAAGCAGTCAGCTTCAGAGAAATTAGATTTTGATGTTTGAAAGGACCCTGAATTAGAAGGTCCTGTCTCAGAGGCAGAGACCAAGGTGGACAGGATGACATGTCCACTAGATCTGCATACCAGGTCCTGCGTGGCCACGCAGGCGCTATCAGAATCACAGATGCTCTCTCCTGTTTGATCCTGGCAATCAATCGAGGAAGCATCGGGAAGGGTGGAAACACATAGGCCATCCCGAAGGTCCAAGGTGCTGTCAAAGCATCTACCAGGACTGCTCCCGGGTCCCTGGACCTGGACCCGTAACAAGGAAGCTTGGCGTTCTGGCGAGACGCCATGAGATCTATCTCTGGTTTGCCCCAAAGTCGAAGTATTTGGGCAAAGATCTCCGGATGAAGTTCCCACTCCCCCGGATGAAAAGTCTGACGACTTAGGAAATCCGCCTCCCAGTTTTCCACAACAGGAATGTGGATCGCTGACAGGTGGCAAGAGTGAGACTCTGCCCAGCGAATTATCTTTGATACTTCCATCATCGCTAGGGAGCTTCTTGTCCCTCCTTGATGGTTGATGTAAGCTACAGTCGTGATGTTGTCCGACTGAAACCTGATGAACCCCCGAGTTGTTAACTGAGGCCAAGCCAGAAGGGCATTGAGAACTGCTCTCAATTCCAGAATGTTTATTGGAAGGAGACTCTCCTCCTGAGTCCATGATCCCTGAGCCTTCAGGGAATTCCAGACAGCGCCCCAACCTAGTAGGCTGGCGTCTGTTGTTACAATTGTCCAATCTGGTCTGCTGAATGGCATCCCCCTGGACAGATGTGGCCGAGAAAGCCACCATAGAAGAGAATTTCTGGTCTCTTGATCCAGATTCAGAGTAGGGGACAAATCTGAGTAATCCCCATTCCACTGACTTAGCATGCACAATTGCAGCGGTCTGAGATGTAGGCGTGCAAAGGGTACTATGTCCATTGCCGCTACCATTAAGCCGATTACTTCCATGCATTGAGCCACTGACGGGTGTTGAATGGAATGAAGGACACGGCAAGCATTTTGAAGCTTTGTTAACCTGTCTTCTGTCAGGTAAATCTTCATTTCTACAGAATCTATAAGAGTCCCCAAGAAGGGAACCCTTGTGAGTGGTAAGAGAGAACTCTTCTCTACGTTCACCTTCCACCCATGCGACCTTAGAAATGCCAGTACTAACTCTGTATGAGACCTGGCAGTTTGAAAGCTTGACGCTTGTATCAGAATGTCGTCTAGGTACGGAGCCACCGAAATTCCTTGCGGTCTTAGCACCGCCAGAAGAGAGCCCAGAACCTTTGTGAAGATTCTTGGAGCCGTAGCCAACCCGAATGGAAGAGCTACAAACTGGTAATGCCTGTCTAGGAAGGCAAACCTTAGATACCGGTAATGATCTTTGTGAATCGGTATATGAAGGTAGGCATCCTTTAAATCCACTGTGGTCATGTACTGACCCTTTTGGATCATGGGTAAGATTGTCCGAATAGTTTCCATTTTGAACGATGGAACTCTTAGGCATTTGTTTAGGATCTTTAAATCCAAGATTGGTCTGAAGGTTCCTTCTTTCTTGGGAACCACAAACAGATTTGAGTAAAACCCTTGTCCGTGTTCCGACCGCGGAACCGGATGGATCACTCCCATTAGTAAAAGATCTTGTACACAGCGTAGAAACACCTCTTTCTTTATCTGGTTTGTTGACAACCTTGAAAGATGAAATCTCCCTTTTGGGGGAGAGGCTTTGAAGTCCAGAAGATATCCCTGAGAAATGATCTCTAACGCCCAGGGATCCTGGACATCTCTTGCCCAAGTTTGGGCGAAGAGAGAGAGTCTGCCCCCCACTAGATCCGTTCCCGGATCGGGGGCCCTCACTTCATGCTGTCTTAGGGGCAGCAGCAGGTTTTCTGGCCTGCTTGCCCTTGTTCCAGGACTGGTTAGGTTTCCAGCCTTGTCTGTATCGAGCAACAGCTCCTTCCTGTTTTGGTGCAGAGGAAGTTGATGCTGCTCCTGCCTTGAAGTTACGAAAGGCACGAAAATTAGACTGTCTAGCCCTAGGTTTGGCTCTGTCTTGACGCAGGGCATGGCCTTTACCTCCTGTAATGTCAGCGATAATTTCCTTCAAACCGGGCCCGAATAAGGTCTGCCCTTTGAAAGGTATGTTAAGTAATTTAGATTTAGAAGTAACATCAGCTGACCAGGATTTTAGCCACAGCGCTCTGCGTGCCTGAATGGCGAATCCGGAATTCTTAGCCGTAAGTTTAGTTAAGTGTACTACGGCATCAGAAATAAATGAATTAGCTAGCTTAAGGGTTTTAAGCTTGTGTGTAATCTCATCTAATGGAGCTGATTCAAGGGTCTCTTCCAGAGACTCAAACCAAAATGCTGCTGCAGCCGTGACAGGCGCAATGCATGCAAGGGGTTGCAATATAAAACCTTGTTGAACAAACATTTTCTTAAGGTAACCCTCTAATTTTTTATCCATTGGATCTGAAAAGGCGCAGCTATCCTTCACCGGGATAGTGGTACGCTTAGCTAAAGTAGAAACTGCTCCCTCCACCTTAGGGACCGTTTGCCATAAGTCCCGTCTGGTGGCGTCTATTGGAAACATCTTTCTGAATATAGGAGGGGGTGAGAAAGGCACACCGGGTCTATCCCACTCCTTAGTAACAATTTCAGTAAGTCTCTTAGGTATTGGAAAAACGTCAGTACTCGACGGTACCGCAAAATATTTATCCAACCTACACATTTTCTCTGGTATTGCAACTGTGTTACAATCATTCAGAGCCGCTAAGACCTCCCCTAGTAATACACGGAGGTTTTCCAGCTTAAACTTAAAATTTGAAATGTCTGAATCCAGTTTATTTGGATCAGATCCGTCACCCGCAGAATGAAGCTCTCCGTCCTCATGTTCTGCAAATTGTGACGCAGTATCTGACATGGCCCTAATATTATCAGCGCACTCTGTTCTCACCCCAGAGTGATCTCGCTTACCTCTAAGTTCTGGTAATTTAGACAAAACTTCAGTCATAACATTAGCCATGTCCTGTAGTGTGATTTGTAATGGCCGCCCTGAAGTACTCGGCGTTACAATATCACGCACCTCCCGAGCGGGAGATGCAGGTACTGACACGTGAGGCAAGTTAGTCGGCATAACTTCCCCCTCGTTGTTTGGTGAATGATGTTCAATTTGTACAGAATGACTCTTATTCAAAGTAGCATCAATGCAATTAGTACATAAATTTCTATTGGGCTCCACCTTGGCTTTTGCACATATAGCACAGAGATATTCCTCTGAGTCAGACATGTTTAACAAACTAGCAATTAAACTAGCAAGCTTGGAAATACTTTTCACTCAAATTACAAGTAATATGGAAAACGCACTGTGCCTTTAAGAAGCACAGAAAAAAATTATGACAGTTTAATAATAAGGAACCGGAAAAATTATAACAATCAGATTTTTCCCGGTAAAGGCATAAATTTAGCAAAGGATTGCCCCCATTAGCAATGGATAACTAACCCTTAATAGCAGAAAAAATGTACAAATATAAACGTTTTTTATCACAGTCAAAGCACAATCTCACAGGTCTGCTGTGAGTGATTACCTCCCTCAAAATAATTTTTGAAGACCCTTGAGCTCTGTAGAGACGATCCGGATCATGCAGGAAGAGAAAAACACTTTTGACTGAATTTTTGATGCGTAGCAAAAGCGACAAAATAGGCCCCTCCCCCTCACTCACAGCAGTGAGGGAAGTTCAGTAAACTGTCTTAAATTAAAATAAACGACAGCCAAGTGGAAAAACAGTGCCCAAAAACAATTTTTCACCCAGTACCTCCGATAATTAAACAATTTAGCATGCCAGCAAAAACGTTTAAAATCAAATAACATGAAATGTCATTAAACAGCCTGTTGCTAGACGTTCCCACTGCAAGTTAGGCTAAAAATTATATGCATATAGTATTACCCAGAGAAGTGCCATTCCCCAGAATACTGAAGTGTACACATATATACATAAACAGCCTGATACCAGTTGCTACTACTGCATTTAAGGCTGAACTTACATTATATCGGTATTGGCAGTATTTTCTAGTCAATTCCATTCCTCAGAAAATAATATACTGCAACATACCTCTTTGCAGGTGAACCTGCCCGCTGTCCCCTGATCTGAAGTTTACCTCACTCCTCAGAATGGCCGAGAACAGCAAAACGAATTTTAGCTACGCCGGCTAAAATCATCCAAAAACTCAGGTAGATTCTTCTTCAAATTCTACCTGAGAAGGAACAACACACTCCGGTGCTGTTTTAAAATAACAAACTTTTGATTGAAGATATAAAAACTAAGTATAATCACCACAGTCCTCTCACACATCCTATCTATTAGTTGGGTGCAAGAGAATGACTGGGTGTGACGTAGAGGGGAGGAGCTATATAGCAGCTCTGCTTGGGTGATCCTCTTGCACTTCCTGTTGGGGAGGAGTTAATATCCCAGAAGTAATGATGACCAGTGGACTGACTACACTTAACAGGAGAAATACCTACAATTATCTACAATTAAACCTAACACTACACTATCAATAAATTAATTAAATACAATACCTACAAATAAATACAATTAAATAAACTAACTAAAGTACAAAAAATAAAAAAGAACTGTTACAAAAAATAAAAAAATATTTACAAACATTAGAAAAATATTACAACAATTTTAAACTAATTACACCTACTCTAAGCCCCCTAATAAAATAACAAAATCCCCCAAAATAAAAAAATGCCCTACCCTATTCTAAATTAAAAAAGTTCAAAGCTCTTTTACCTTACCAGCCCTTAAAAGGGCTTTTTGCGGGGCATGCCCCAAAGAAAACTGCTCTTTTGCCTGTAAAAGAAAAATACAAACCCCCCCCAACATTAAAACACAACACCTACATACCCCTAATCTAACCCAAACCCCCCTTAAATAAACCTAACACTACCCCCCTGAAGATCATCCTACCTTGAGTCGTCTTCACTCAGCCGAGCCACCAATGGAACTGAAGAGGACATCCGGAGAGGCAGAAGCGATCCTCCAAGGGGCGCTGAAGAAGTCTTCCATCCGATGAAGTGATCCTCCAGGCGGCGCTGAAGAAGTCTTCCATCCCGGCGATGTCATCTTCCAAGCAGGGTCTTCAATCTTCTTTCTTCAGGATCCATCTTGCAGACCTCCGACGCGGAACATCCTGCTGGCCCAACGGACTACCGACGAATGAAGGCTCCTTTAAGGGACGTCATCCAAGATGGCGTCCCTTGAATTCCGATTGGCTGACAGGATTCTATCAGCCAATCGGAATTAAGGTAGGAAAATTCTGATTGGCTGATGGAATCAGCCAATCAGATTCAAGTTCAATCCGATTGGCTGATCCAATCAGATTGAGCTTGCATTCTATTGGCTGATCGGAACAGCCAATAGAATGCGAGCTCAATCTGATTGGCTGATTGGATCAGCCAATCGGATTGAACTTGAATCTGATTGGCTGATTCCATCAGCCAAACAGAATTTTCCTACCTTAATTCCGATTGGCTGATAGAATCCTATCAGCCAATCGGAATTCGAGGGACACCATCTTGGATGACGTCCCTTAAAGGAGCCTTCATTCGTCGGTAGTCCGTTGGGCCAGCAGGATGTTCCGCGTCGGAGGTCTGCAAGATGGATCCTGAAGAAAAAGATTGAAGACCCCGCTTGGAAGATGACATCGCCGGGATGGAAGACTTCTTCAGCGCCGCCTGGAGGATCACTTCATCGGATGGAAGACTTCTTCAGCGCCCCTTGGAGGATCGCTTCTGCCGCTCCGGATGTCCTCTTCAGTTCCATTGGTGGCTCGGCTGAGTGAAGACGACTCAAGGTAGGATGATCTTCAGGGGGGTAGTGTTAGGTTTATTTAAGGCTGGTTTGGGTTAGATTAGGGGTATGTGGGTGTTGTGTTTTAATGTTGAGAGGGGTTGTATTTTTCTTTTACAGGCAAAAGAGCAGTTTTCTTTGGGGCATGCCCCGCAAAAAGCCCTTTTAAGGGCTGGTAAGGTAAAAGAGCTTTGAACTTTTTTAATTTAGAATAGGGTAGGGCATTTTTTTATTTTGGGGGATTTTGTTATTTTATTAGGGGGCTTAGAGTAGGTGTAATTAGTTTAAAATTGTTGTAATATTTTTCTAATGTTTGTAAATATTTTTTTATTTTTTGTAACTTAGTTCTTTTTTATTTTTGTACTTTAGTTAGTTTATGTAATTGTATTTATTTGTAGGTATTGTATTTAATTAATTTATTGATAGTGTAGTGTTAGGTTTAATTGTAGATAATTGTAGGTATTTTATTTAATTAATTTATTGATAGTGTAGTGTTAGGTTTAATTGTAACCTAGGTTAGGATTTAGTTTACAGGTCATTTTGTAATTATTTTAACTAGGTAACTATTAAATAGTTATTAACTATTTAATAGCTATTGTACCTGGTTAAAATAATTACAAAGTTGCCTGTAAAATAAATATAAATCCTAAAATAGCTACAATATAATTATTATTTATATTGTAGCTATATTAGGGTTTATTTTACAGGTAAGTATTTAGCTTTAAATAGGAATAATTTATTTAATAAGAGTTAATTTATTTTGTTAGATTTAAATTACATTTAACTTAGGGGGGTGTTAGTGTTAGCGTTAGACTTAGCTTTAGGGCTTAATACATTTATTAATTAGAGTAGCGGTGAGGTCCGGTCGGCAGATTAGGGGTTAATACTTGAAGTTAGGTGTCGGTGAATACTATTTATTATAGGGTTATTGAGGCGGGAGTGAGGCGGATTAGGGGTTAATAACTTTATTATAGTAGCGGCGAGGTCCGGTCGGCAGATTAGGGGTTAATAAGTGTAGGTAGGTGTCGGGGACGTTGAGGGGGGCAGATTAGGGGTTAATAAATATAATATAGGGGTCGGCGGTGTTAGGGGCAGCAGATTAGGGGTACATAAGTATAACGTAGGTGGCGGCGGTGTGCGGTCGGCAGATTAGGGGTTAAAAATTTTTATTATAGTGGCGGCGATGTGGGGGGACCTCGGTTTAGGGGTACATAGGTAGTTTATGGGTGTTAGTGTACTTTAGAGCACAGTAGTTAAGAGCTTTATGAACCGGCGTTAGCCCAGAAAGCTCTTAACTCCTGGCTTTTTTCTGCGGCTGGAGTTTTGTTGTTAGATTTCTAACGCTCACTTCAGCCAAGACTCTAAATACCGGCGTTAGAAAGATCCCATTGAAAAGATAGGATACGCAAATGGCGTAGGAGGATCTGCGGTATGGAAAAGTCGCGGCTGCAAAGTGAGCGTTAGACCCTTTAATGACTGACTCCAAATACCAGCGGGCGGTAAAAACCAGCGTTAGGACCCCCTAACGCTGGTTTTGACGGCTACCGCCAAACTCTAAATCTAGGCGTAAGTAAGTAAAGTGTGTACCCTGTCACTCAGAACAAGCTGCTGTAGCTAAAGCTCCTTCTACAGGTTGCTTGAAGTGCTTAATACACCTTATGCTCACATCCAAAGGATATAGTTTAAAAAAAAAAAAAAAAAGGATACCAAGAGAAAGAGGAAAAACTGAAAGAAGTAAAGTGGAAAGTTTATTTTTCCCCCTATATTCATTAAAATTAACGTTAGTCCAAACACTTTCATTCATATAAAAAAGTAACAACTAATACAATCTTACATTTCTTGTATGAAATGTAGTAAAGACAACTTTCCTTTACAATTAAAAGCGCTGCTGCATTGTATTTTTATTATGTACTTGTTGATTATGCAAGTCTACCATATTAAATGTTCTTTTAAAAAAGAGAAACGATTGTATAGTACAATGTCACTTTAAAAAAATTAAAAGGATAACTAGATATGTGCATTCAGCAGTTTCATTCACTGACATATGTGAAAGGCTGCGGCCGCTTTAGGCATTTGGCTCTTTTCAAAGCCGGATTTATTCTTGTAAAAGAGCGACACTCTAAGATCTGTGCAAATCTAGGTTTTAGTGTGTTGCACTTACACAATTTTAAATCCGGCTCCGAAAAGAGCCAAATGCCGCAAGTGGCCCCCTTGATCTGCACTGCACATATCTAATGATACCTGGGCATTCTCTGAATTCATCATCATAGGTCATAAATTAGATTGTTTTATAGAACCAACAGCTTCCACTCTTTTTCATTTGCCCTTGCTGGACTACAGTTCATCACAGTTACATACGATATAGGTGGGTTCTTGCAGTACTGTAATGTGCTCGTTCTGCTGCCAATAACCCCAAAAATGCCAGAGAGAATCCTAGTGGAATAAGGTTTATAAAGAAGCTTCCTAATGAGATTGTTAACCTAAAGTAACATTCACTTTTCTCAAGCAGTTCTATTAAAACGTTTAATTGGACTGTAAACAACTGTTTGTCATCTTATCTACAAAAAATATCCCTGCATATAAAAAAGAAAAATAGCCCTGTATGTTGAGTGTTTTACATGGGAGGGACAAATCTTAAGTGTTTCTAATTAGTTTGATCTTTATACCTGAATGTGGCATTGACAGTTTTGTTTTCACAGCACTGAATGTGGTCTGTATTCACAGGCCTGTCACTAGAAAACACTCGCAAACAAGGCAATGGCTGATTGCCTTACTCAGATGTAATTCAAAAATAAGTGGCTTGAACAAGCTAGCCTTAACCCCCATAATGCTGAATGACACTTTATAAGAGATCAAGCAAAAAAGTGCATGAATGTCACCACACAAGCAGAGCAATAGAACTGAGCAGTTTGCTTTCTCAAAACCGTTAACCCCTTTGCTGCACATGACGACCCATTGTGCACATCCACTTCCCGAGTGCGAATGTCGACTATGTATTGTCAACCTGGGGACCCCCCTTCCAATTAGGATCCTGGAGACCCCCTGCACTGGAGAGGGGAAAGGAGACTGCAATCTCCCTTCCCATTGCTGCTTCTTCCTGGTAGGCAGTGTGATGTCACCATTGGTGCATGTGGCAATGTCAAAATAGATAATGAAAATGTATTCTCTAACTGAATAATGAAAGAAACCTTTGGGGTTTTATTTATGTCCCTTTAAATACACTTGAAAAAAAAGCTATAGCTTTTATTAGAAGCATTTTGCTAATACATACATATTACAAAAATGCTACTATTCAAAACTGAAATGCATCCATGTGAATTTAAATTTTGGCTGGACTTCCTTTCGTCATCTTTATACAAGGTGTTTGATGCCCCTTTAAGAGTTTGTTCCAACTTTATGCATTTAAAAGGGATGATGCCAGCCCCGACACAAAGAACATTTTTTTTTTTTTTCCCCTGTCCAATCAAAGCCATGGCGTTTTGGCATGTTTCAACAGAAAGAAAAAAAAAATCTTTTGCGCATGTGTTAGCGATGTCATGCTTCTTGTCTGCTTTCATGACTCGCATATGCACATTACAATTTTGAAGAGACACGCCCACAGTTCATCATATACAGATTATAGACAGAGCACATATTTTGCATGATGATGATTTCGTATTGAGTGATTGTTAGCTTTGTTAAATATATATATATATATATATATATAGATAGATAGATAGATAGATAGATAGATAGATAGATAGATAGATAGATAGATAGATAGATCTATAACCCACTTACTATAAAGTTTATTTTGCTCGTTATGAATAGGGAATCACTTTCTCTGATATAGTCAGCACATCCGAAAAACATCCAGCTTACACGGCTCCGGAGATACAGAATTAATCATTTGAGTGATTCATTGTATTCTCCGTAGCGTAAATATCAGCAAGTTGGCGAGCTTGCTATTGACGGCTCAGTATGTAAACAATGATTGTGACTCATTCTTTATATTGCAGCCAGATTGGTTAACCAATTGCGCGTGCTCTTTGCAACATAAGTTAACAATTGCATCATGAATAATGAGAGGAGGTGGGAACAATATAGAAATAACAGAGAAAATACAGGAAAGTTAAAGGGGCGGAGCTTCAGGCAGAACGAACAGATCTGTAATTTTATAATTTATTACACAAATAGATAAATAAAATTTAAAAAGTTAGCGACTATCACAAACAACTATTGTTAAACAAGAATTGATTGTCTGAAATAGTAAAATTTACTATCACTTTAAAGGACTACTTAAAGCAGTAGGATGGCATAATTAACAAGTGCATAATAAAAAGACAATGATTTAACACCTTCTCTTGAGTTTCAAATAAGCAGTAAATTGTTTTCTGACAAATTACTTTTTTCTCCCATTTTCCGCCCCCCCTGTATCATGTGACAGACATCACCCAATCACAGACTAGTATACGTATACTCTGTGAGCTTGTGCACATGCTTAGCAGGATCTTGTTCCTCAGAAAGTGTGAATATAAAAAGACTGCAAAATTTGATAATGGAAGTAAATTGGAAAGTGTCTTAAAACTTCTGCTCTATCTGAATTATGAAAGTTTATTTTGACTTAAGTGTCCCTTTAAGTGTATTTACTTATTGTGCTTAATCTTAAGAAATAATAAGGTAGTGAGTTACAAGTTATAAAAGGTGTTAAAGGGCTATAATCTACCTGTACTATAATATACAGTCTCAACAAAAATGTTTATTTTCATAAGTAAAACTGATAAGTCACTGCATCTTATTGCCAGCAGGAGAGAGATGACAGCTATGTTATATGTGGGGCACTAAAAATAAAAAGCTTCTTAAAAAACAAAAAATAAAAATATATAAAATGAAAAGCTGTATTAAAATCACTGTGTGCCAATAGTATCTGATGAGTATACAAAGTATTTATGTTCCAAAAAGCAAAAAAATAAGGGTCAGGGTCAAAGACTACTATAGATTCCATCCACATTGTCTCAAGTACTAAAAACATGTGGATGAAATGGTTATAAATCAGATCAGCTAAGCAAACCAAACTTGCAACCAACATGTGGAAGTGGAATAGTTTATTGCCGTTTTCTTTAAAACTCCTCCTGTCAAACCCAAGGCACGTCCATATTTACACTATTACTGTGCCAGCAGATGACATCAGAAAAGTATGGTTGTAGCCACACACTTCTGTCCGTCAGACGGGCAGCAACAGTACACTTTCCCAGGCACCACGGCACATTTTGTAGGACCTTGTGCACTCAAGTTGGTTGATACATGTTTTAAAGGGATAGTCTAGTCAAAATTAAACTTTCATGATTCAGACAGAGCATGCCATTTTAAACAATTTTCTAATTTACTCCTATTATCAATTTTTATTTGTTCTCTTGGTATATTTATTTTAAAAATCTTGAATGTAAGCTTAGGAGCTGGCCCATTTTTGGTTCAGAACCCTAGGTAGCGCTTGCTGATTGGTGGCTACATTTAGACATCAATCAGCAAGCGCTACCCAAAAATGGACCGCCTCCTAAGCCTACATTCTTGCTTTTTCAAATAAAGAGTCCAAGAAAATGAAGAAAGTTTGATAATAGAGTAAATTAGAAAGCTACTTAAAAACAAAATTTATGCCTACCAGATAAATTCCTTTCTTTCCTGACAGGGAGAGTCCACAACGACATTCCTTACTGTTGGGAAATACAACACCTGGCCACCAGGAGAAGGCAAACACACACCAGCAAAAGGCTTAAATATCCTGCCCACTACCCCCATCCCCGGGTATTCGTAGGAGTAACATCAGGGTATAAATGATGCCAGAAGAAAAACAAAAAGGAGCAGCCCAAAAAATTCTAACGGGCAGGGGCATGGACTCTCCCAGCCAGGAAATAAAAGAATTTATCTGGTAAGCATACATTTTGTTTTCTTTCCATAAGGCAGGGAGAGTCCATAATGACATTCCTTACTGTTGGGAAAGCAATACCCAAGCTCCAGAAGACACTGAAGGAATAACGGGAGGGAAATTAAAAAAAAAAAAAAAGAAGAAGGGGGCCCTAATCTGAGGGCACCAAAGTCTGCAAAATCTCTCTCATAAGCCAAGCGAATGACACTTCTCAACCAGAAAGACAAAGAAGATGTAGTGGCCTTCTGCCCTCTACGTCTACCCACATAAACGACAAACAAAGATACAGATTGTCTGAATTCCTTAGTAGCATGAAGGTAAAACTTCAAAGCACGAACCACATCCAAATTGTGAAGCAAACGTTCCTTTGCTGAAGAAGGATTTGGACACAAGGAAGGGACAACAATCTCTTGATTGATATTACGATCTGACACCACCTTAGGAAGGAAACCTAACCTAGTATGTAAAACTGCCTTATCAGCATGAAAAACAAGGTAAGGTGGGTCACACTGTAAAGCACAGATCTCAGAGACTCTGCGGGCCGAGGCAATGGCTAATAGAAACAAAACTTTCCAAGATAACAGTTTAATGTCAACAGTATGCATGGGCTCAAACGGAGCCTGCTGCAAAACATGAAGAACAAGATTTAGACTCCAAGCGGAGTCACAGGTCTAAACACAGGTCTGATCCTAGTCAGAGCCTTAACAAGGGACTGCACATCTGGAAGCTCAGCTAATTTTTTGTGCAGCAACACCGACAGGGCCGATATTTGCAGATAGACCCTTCTCCAAACTATTCTGGAGAAAAGATAAAATTCTGGCAACTTTTACCCTATGCTAAGACTAAGCATTCAATCTCCACGGAGGATAAGAGAAGATTCCACCAGGTCCTTCGCGGCCAGAATGTAGCAATTAGAATCACGGAAGCTAGCTCCTGCTTGATGCAGGCCACTACTTGATGCGACTCCTCCTGAGTCCACAAACCTTGTGCCTTCCTGGCACCCCAGACTGCTCCCCAGCCCAAAAGGCTGGCATCCATAGTCACAATCTCCCAGGACGGTTTCAAGAAGCACATGCCTCGAGACAGATGATCTTGACAAAGCCACCAAGATAGCGAATTTCTCGACAGGCTGTCCAATACGATCTGTTGTGACAGGTCTGAATGATCGTCGTTCCACTGTCTCAGCATGCCTAGTTGTAAAGGTCTGAGATGGAATCTGGAAAAGGAATAATGTCCATACAAGACACCATGAGTCCAATCACCTCCATGCAATAGGCCACCGAAGATCTTTAGGCGGCCTGGAGGGTAAGGCACACTGATGTCAGCTAGCAACATCTCTGATCTGTTAGAAAGATCCTAATGGATACTGAGTCTATAACCGTATCCAGGAAATTCACCCAACTCTTTTCCAAGTTTATCTTCCATCCATGAGACCAAAGAAGACTCAGAAGAAAATACGAGTGATCTTTTGCCAGATGAAAAGATGGTGCCTGTACCAAGATATCGTCTAGGTACGGTGCTACTGCAATTCCTTGAGTTCTGGACATCGTCATAAGAGCATCCAGAACCTTTGTAAATATCCTGGGTGCAGTAGCAAAGCCAAATGGAAGTGCTATGAACTGGAAGTGCTGATCCTGAAAAGCAAACCTTAGGAACTAAAAATGATCCTTGTGGATCGGAACATGCAGGTAGGCATCCTTCAGATCGATGGTAGTCTTAAATTGTCCTTAACGGAACCAGGGGAAGGATCAATCTGATTGTCTCCATCTTGAAGGAGGGGACGCTTAGAAATTTATTTAGGCACTTCAAGTCCAGAATTGGCCAGTAAGTTCCCTCTTTTTTGTGAATTACAAAGATTTTAATAGAACCCCAGACCTCTTTCTGATGCAAGTACCGGGACTATTACTCCTAAAGAGGATAGATCCCTTACACAATCTAAAAAGGCTGTCCTCTTCTCTGGACTTGTAGACAGTCTGGAGAGGAGGAATCTGCACCTGGACGGATGAGATTTGAATCCTATACTGTACCCTTGAGATACAATCTCCAGTACCCAAGGGTCCTGAACATCCTGAAACCAAACGTCTGAGAAAAACGACAGTCTGTCCCCCACTCGATCCGATCCCAGATCGGGGGGCCGCCCCTTCATGCAGATTTGTTATCTGCAGGTTTATTAGTCTGCTTGGACTTATTCCAGGACTGAGCAGGTTTCCAGGTACTCTTGGGTTGCTCAGGCTTGGAGGACGATTGAGTTCCCTGGGACTTGTCCGAACAAAAGGAACGAAAAATTAGAGGACTGCCGTCCCTTAGGGTTGTTCTTCTTATCTCTTGGAAGGAAAGCACCCTTTCCTCCGGTAACAGTAGAAATGATAGAGTCCAGGCCTGGACCAAATAAAACTGTCCTCATGAAAGGTAAAGAGTCAGGATTTAGAGTTCATATCCGCAGACCAAGATTTCAACCAGAGAGCTCTGCAAGCTAGAACCGCAAAAACCTGAAGCTTTTGCGATCAGACGTATAATATGCATATTCACATCATAGATAAAAGAGTTAGCTATTCTTAAAGCCTTAATCCTCTCCTGAATACCCTCGAGGGGAGATTCCACCACAATAAGTTCTGACAGAGAGTCGCAACTGTTGCAGACGGTTGAATTCTCAGGAAACTTTCCATCTTCTTGTACATGGATTCCCTAAAGAAAGAACTATCTTCCAGAGGGATAGTGGTACGCTTAGCTAGCGTCGAAATGGCACCATCCACCTTAGGGATGGAACCCCACAATTCCAGCTGAGAATCAGGGACCGGAAATAACTTTTTAAAAGATGACGAAGGGGAAAAAACATAATTTATGCTTACCTGATAAATTCCTTTCTTCTGTAGTGTGATCAGTCCACGGGTCATCATTACTTCTGGGATATTACTCCTCCCCAACAGGAAGTGCAAGAGGATTCACCCAGCAGAGCTGCATATAGCTCCTCCCCTCTACGTCACTCCCAGTCACTCGACCAAGGACCAACGAGAAAGGAAAAGCCAAGGGTGAAGTGGTGACTGGAGTATAAATTAAAAAATATTTACCTGCCTTAAAAACAGGGCGGGCCGTGGACTGATCACACTACAGAAGAAAGGAATTTATCAGGTAAGCATAAATTATGTTTTCTTCTGTTAAGTGTGATCAGTCCACGGGTCATCATTACTTCTGGGATACCAATACCAAAGCAAAAGTACACGGATGACGGGAGGGATAGGCAGGCTCTTTATACAGAAGGAACCACTGCCTGAAGAACCTTTCTCCCAAAAATAGCCTCCGATGAAGCAAAAGTGTCAAATTTGTAAAATTTGGAAAAAGTATGAAGCGAAGACCAAGTTCCAGCCTTGCAAATCTGCTCAACAGAGGCCTCATTCTTGAAGGCCCAAGTGGAAGCCACAGCTCTAGTAGAATGAGCTGTAATTCTTTCAGGAGGCTGCTGTCCAGCAGTCTCATAAGCTAAACGAATTATGCTACGAAGCCAAAAAGAAAGAGAGGTAGCAGAAGCTTTTTGACCTCTCCTCTGCCCAGAGTAAACGACAAACAGAGAAGACGTTTGTCGAAATTCCTTAGTTGCCTGTAAGTAAAATTTTAGAGCACGGACTACATCCAGGTTGTGCAGTAGACGTTCCTTCTTCGAAGAAGGATTTGGGCACAAGGAAGGAACAACAATCTCTTGATTGATATTCCTGTTAGTAACTACCTTAGGTAAGAACCCAGGTTTAGTACGCAGAACTACCTTATCCGAATGAAAAATCAAATAAGGAGAATCACAATGTAAGGCTGATAATTCAGAGACTCTTCGAGCCGAGGAAATAGCCATTAAAAATAGAACTTTCCAAGATAACAACTTTATATCAATGGAATGAAGGGGTTCAAACGGAACGCCCTGTAAAACATTAAGAACAAGGTTTAAACTCCATGGTGGAGCAACAGTTTTAAACACAGGCTTAATCCTGGCCAAAGCCTGACAAAAAGCCTGGACGTCAGGAACTTCTGACAGACGTTTGTGTAACAGAATGGACAGAGCTGAGATCTGTCCCTTTAATGAACTAGCAGATAAACCCTTTTCTAAACCTTCTTGTAGAAAAGACAATATCCTAGGAATCCTAACCTTACTCCAAGAGTAACCTTTGGATTCACACCAATATAGGTATTTACGCCATATCTTATGGTAAATCTTTCTGGTAACAGGCTTCCTAGCCTGTATTAAGGTATCAATAACTGACTCAGAAAACCCACGTCTTGATAAAATCAAGCGTTCAATTTCCAAGCAGTCAGCTTCAGAGAAGTTAGATTTTGATGTTTGAAGGGACCCTGTATCAGAAGGTCCTGTTTCAGAGGTAGAGACCAAGGTGGACAGGATGACATGTCCACCAGGTCTGCATACCAAGTCCTGCGTGGCCACGCAGGAGCTATTAGAATCACTGATGCTCTCTCTTGTTTGATTCTGGCAATCAATCGAGGAAGCATCGGGAAGGGTGGAAACACGTAAGCCATCCTGAAGTCCCAAGGTGCTGTCAGGGCATCTATCAGGACTGCTCCTGGATCCCTGGATCTGGACCCGTAACGAGGAAGCTTGGCGTTCTGTCGAGACGCCATGAGATCTATCTCTGGTTTGCCCCAACGTCGAAGTATTTGGGCAAAGACCTCTGGATGGAGTTCCCACTCCCCCGGATGAAAAGTCTGACGACTTAAGAAATCCGCCTCCCAGTTCTCCACTCCCGGGATGTGGATTGCTGACAGGTGGCAAGAGTGAGACTCTGCCCAGCGAATTATCTTTGATACTTCCATCATAGCTAGGGAGCTTCTTGTCCCTCCCTGATGGTTGATGTAAGCTACAGTCGTGATGTTGTCCGACTGAAACCTGATGAACCCCCGAGTTGTCAACTGGGGCCAAGCCAGGAGGGCATTGAGAACTGCTCTCAATTCCAGAATGTTTATTGGCAGGAGACTCTCCTCCTGACTCCATTGTCCCTGAGCCTTCAGAGAATTCCAGACGGCACCCCAACCTAGAAGGCTGGCGTCTGTTGTTACAATTGTCCAGTCTGGTCTGCTGAATGGCATCCCCCTGGACAGATGTGGCCGAGAAAGCCACCATAGAAGAGAATTTCTGGTCTCTTGATCCAGATTCAGAGAAGGGGATAAGTCTGAGTAATCCCCATTCCACTGACTTAGCATGCACAGTTGCAGTGGTCTGAGGTGTAAGCGTGCAAAGGGTACTATGTCCATTGCCGCTACCATTAAGCCGATTACCTCCATGCATTGAGCCACTGACGGGTGTTGAATGGAATGAAGGGTGCGGCAAGCACTTTGAAGTCTTGTTAGCCTGTCCTCTGTCAGGTAAATCTTCATTTCTACAGAATCTATAAGAGTCCCCAGGAAGGGAACTCTTGTGAGTGGAACGAGTGAACTTTTCTTTTCGTTCACCTTCCATCCATGTGACCTTAGAAATGCCAGTACTAACTCTGTATGAGACTTGGCAGTTTGAAAGCTTGAAGCTTGAATCAGAATGTCGTCTAGGTATGGAGCTACCGAGATTCCCCGCGGTCTTAGTACCGCCAGAAGAGCACCCAGAACCTTTGTGAAGATTCTTGGAGCTGTAGCCAATCCGAATGGAAGAGCCACAAACTGGTAATGCCTGTCTAGGAAGGCAAACCTTAGGTACCGGTAATGATCTTTGTGAATCGGTATGTGAAGGTAGGCATCTTTTAAATCTACAGTGGTCATGTACTGACCCTCTTGGATCATAGGTAAAATTGTCCGAATAGTCTCCATCTTGAACGATGGAACTCTTAGGAATTTGTTTAGGATCTTTAAGTCCAGGATTGGTCTGAAAGTTCCCTCTTTTTTGGGAACCACAAACAGATTTGAGTAAAACCCCTGTCCCTGTTCCGATCGTGGAACAGGATGGATTACTCCCATTAACAAGAGCTCTTGTACGCAGCGTAGAAACGTCTCTTTCTTTGTCTGGATTGTTGACAACCTTGACAGATGAAATCTCTCTCTTGGAGGAGAGTATTTGAAGTCCAGAAGGTATCCCTGAGATATTATCTCTAGCGCCCAGGGATCCTGGACATCTCTTGCCCAAGCCTGGGCGAAGAGAGAAAGTCTGCCCCCCACTAGATCCGATCCCGGATCGGGGGCCCTCAATTCATGCTGTTTTAGGGGCAGCAGCAGGTTTCCTGGTCTGCTTGCCCTTGTTCCAGGACTGGTTAGGTTTCCAGCCTTGTCTGTAGCGAGCAACAGCTCCTTCCTGTCTTGGTGCAGAGGAAGTTGATGCTGCTCCAGCTTTGAAATTACGAAAGGAACGAAAATTAGACTGTCTAGCCTTAGCTTTGGCTTTGTCCTGAGGCAGGGCATGGCCTTTACCTCCTGTAATGTCAGCGATAATCTCTTTCAACCCGGGCCCGAATAAGGTCTGCCCTTTGAAAGGTATATTAAGCAATTTAGACTTAGAAGTAACATCAGCTGACCAGGATTTTAGCCACAGCGCCCTGCGTGCCTGAATGGCGAATCCTGAATTCTTCGCCGTAAGTTTAGTAAGATGTACTACGGCCTCCGAAATGAATGAATTAGCTAGTTTAAGGACTCTAAGCCTGTCCGTAATGTCGTCCAGAGTAGCTGAACTAATGTTCTCTTCCAGAGACTCAATCCAGAATGCCGCTGCAGCCGTGATCGGCGCAATGCATGCAAGGGGTTGCAATATAAAACCTTGTTGAACAAACATTTTCTTAAGGTAACCCTCTAATTTTTTATCCATTGGATCTGAAAAAGCACAGCTATCCTCCACCGGGATAGTGGTACGCTTAGCTAAAGTAGAAACTGCTCCCTCCACCTTAGGGACCGTTTGCCATAAGTCCCGTGTGGTGGCGTCTATTGGAAACATTTTTCGAAATATCAGAGGGGGTGAGAACGGCACACCGGGTCTATCCCACTCCTTAGTAACAATTTCAGTAAGTCTCTTAGGTATAGGAAAAACCTCAGTACTCGCCGGTACCGCAAAATATTTATCCAACCTACACATTTTCTCTGGTATTGCAACTGTGTTACAATCATTCAGAGCCGCTAACACCTCCCCTAGTAATACACGGAGGTTTTCCAGTTTAAATTTAAAATTTGAAATATCTGAATCCAGTCTGTTTGGATCAGAACCGTCACCCACAGAATGAAGTTCTCCGTCCTCATGTTCTGCCACCTGTGACGCAGTGTCTGACATGGCCCTAATATTATCAGCGCACTCTGTTCTCACCCCAGAGTGATCACGCTTACCTCTTAGTTCTGGTAATTTAGCCAAAACTTCAGTCATAACAGTAGCCATATCCTGTAATGTGATTTGTAATGGCCGCCCAGATGTACTCGGCGCTACAATATCACGCACCTCCCGATCGGGAGATGCAGGTACTGACACGTGAGGCGAGTTAGTCGGCATAACTCTCCCCTCGTTGTTTGGTGAAATTTGTTCAATTTGTACAGATTGACTTTTATTTAAAGTAGCATCAATACAGTTAGTACATAAATTTCTATTGGGCTCCACTTTGGCATTGCAACAAATGACACAGGTATCATCCTCTGAATCAGACATGTTTAACACACTAGCAAATAAACTTGCAACTTGGAATACAATTCAATTAGAATAATATTAAAAACGTACTGTGCCTTTAAGAAGCACAGAAGATCTATGACAGTTGAAAATTAATAAATTGAAAACAGTTATAGTGTAAACAACACAACTTTAGCAAAGGTTTAATCCCATTAGCAAAGATAACAAATTCTGAAAGCAGGAAACAAATTACAGAATAAACGTTTTTTATCTCAGTCAACTATAATTCTCACAGCTCTGCTGAGAGAAATTACCTCCCTCAAAATAAGTTTTGAAGACCCCTGAGCTCTGTAGAGATGAACCGGATCATGCAGGAAATACAATGAGCTGCTGACTGAAATATTTGATGCTTAGCAAAAGCGCCAAAAAACGGCCCCTCCCCCTCACACACAGCAGTGAGAGAGAACAGAAACTGTCAGAAAAAAGATTAAGCAACTGCCAAGTGGAAAAATAGTGCCCAAACATTTATTCACTCAGTACCTCAGCAAATGAAAACTATTTTACATTCCAGCAAAAACGTTAAACATAATTTCTAGTTATTAAACAGCTTTATGTAATTCTTACAGTGTAATTCTAGTGAAGTACCATTCCCCAGAATACTGAAGTGTAAAGTATACATACATGACATTATATCGGTATGGCAGGATTTTCTCATCAATTCCATTGTCAGAAAATAAAAGCTGCTACATACCTCTATGCAGATTCATCTGCCCGCTGTCCCCTGATCTGAAGTTTACCTCTCCTCAGATGGCCGAGAAACAGCAATATGATCTTAACTACTCCGGCTAAAATCATAGCAAAAACTCTGGTAGATTCTTCTTCAAACTCTGCCAGAGAGGAAATAACACACTCCGGTGCTATTTTAAAATAACAAACTTTTGATTGAAGATATAAAACTAAGTATAATCACCATAGTCCTCTCACACATCCTATCTAGTCGTTGGGTGCAAGAGAATGACTGGGAGTGACGTAGAGGGGAGGAGCTATATGCAGCTCTGCTGGGTGAATCCTCTTGCACTTCCTGTTGGGGAGGAGTAATATCCCAGAAGTAATGATGACCCGTGGACTGATCACACTTAACAGAAGAAAGGAGTAAAGGAGTTCCAACTCTTTCGCATTCACTACTGATAATATTCAACATGCGAACTGTGACAGGAGAAGTTTGTGGAACCTTTCTTTCCTCATAAAACCTGTCTTACTTAGGAATATTGGGTCCCCTCTGGTAGTGTTACTTCTGGAACCTCTAATGGTTCTTTAAATCTAAAGGAGGACTCCTCGGAAGGAGGAGGTTTAGTACATGAAGTCTCTGACTCAGAGAGCTCACCCTCTGACGCTACAGAGGTTAACTCATCCTCAGACAATTGAGACATACTGGCTAAATCCCATTGGAAATTAGCTGAATCTAATTCAGTAAAAATATGTTTAACCTTTCTCTTACGTTTCCCAAAGATAGGTAAGGCACTCAGGGCCGCAGACACAGCAGATTGTAACTGAGTGGTAAAGTCTGCAGGGAAAAAGCCCCCTCCTGACGGAGTATTAGTCATGCCGCGGGGCACTGCATGTGAAACGGTTTGGGGGGGATAGGGTAGACATCTCCCGGACCCCAGAATCCTGAGGGGTTGACGGCTCAGATTAACTAATTATGCTAGGAGGGTTAGCAGATTTAGCTCCATTCTTAGATTTTAGAACAGTACCAAGGCAATTGGAACAAATTTAACAGGTGGACAAACCACCGCCTCCTCACAGTATAAACAGGTATTATTACTATTTATAATAGAAGGGGCAGAACCTTCTAACATATTATCAGAGTCCTCCATTGCTGAAGATGCAATCCCACAGTAAAGAAAAGATTTAAATAACAATCCCTCTAGGACAAATCTTAATAATAAAAACAGGCACCTTTATAACCCCAATGGCTGGGGCACTCACCACCTCCTAGACCCAGACAGTTATAGGACGCTCTCCATAGGATTGCCAAAGTTCCAGCAGGAAGATAGCAAGGAAAACTTAATGAGCCGCACCAGATTACGTGGTGCACAAGAAGAGACCTCCCCTGCTATAAGAAAAAGCGTGCAAAGCTATTAGAAGCTGCGCAACTCACAAAAACGAATGTAAAACCTGTCTGTTCCATTCCCCAAAAAATATATATCTCCAAACTGTTCAAAATTAATCTCTGAAATAAAAGATATTAACCCTTGATCCTACAGAGGTTATGAGGAGTTACACTGTGACCTCTAATAACAGGAGTCTCTGCTAAATAGTAAAATAAAGCAGACTACCCTCCAGGGTCTATGCTGTGGAACAGATACAGCCTCTCAAGTGTGACAGCCTTGCTGCTGTGTTCTGACAGGGACCGGAGTGTAAAAAGGCAAGCAGTGTAACTCGTTAACACTGATTGCACAGGAGCTGTTAGATAGACAGTGTGGATCGCTTCGCAGAAAAACTTTCCCTGCATCTCCAGACTCTAACTTTCATCAATACTCTCACTGAGAGGTTTATATGATTACTTAAAACTGCAGTCCTTTCTTGAAGGGAACATACCCATTTAAGGACTATCCAAATTTACTGACACTTCACTGTCATCCTCCTCTAGTGATGAAAGGCAAAGAATGACTGGGGATGGGGGAAGTGGGAGGGATATTTAAGCCGTTGGCTGGGGTGTCTTTGCCTCCTCCTGGTGGCCAGGTGTTGTATTTACCAACAATAAGGAATGTCGTTGTGGACTCTCCCTGCCTTATGGAAAGAAATTGCATGCTCTATCTGAATCATGAAAGTTTAATTTTGACTAGACTACCCCTTTAAGAATACAGTAACCAAATCAAACAGGTGCAGGCATACATACATATGCTCTAATAACCTGCCATTTCCTTGTCTAATGTAACGCTTTTTGTGTTTAGCGCCAATTGTTATTCAAGAAACTGAATATGCACCAGCACCCATTTAACTGCAGATTTCTGCAGCCAAGGGGTTAATACTATTCAGATCTGTGTAAAAACAGAATTTATGTTTACCTGATAAATTTCTTTCTCCAACGGTGTGTCCGGTCCACGGCGTCATCCTTACTTGTGGGATATTCTCTTCCCCAACAGGAAATGGCAAAGAGCCCAGCAAAGCTGGTCACATGATCCCTCCTAGGCTCCGCCTACCCCAGTCATTCGACCGACGTTAAGGAGGAATATTTGCATAGGAGAAACCATATGGTACCGTGGTGACTGTAGTTAAAGAAAATAAAATATCAGACCTGATTAAAAAAACCAGGGCGGGCCGTGGACCGGACACACCGTTGGAGAAAGAAATTTATCAGGTAAACATAAATTCTGTTTTCTCCAACATAGGTGTGTCCGGTCCACGGCGTCATCCTTACTTGTGGGAACCAATACCAAAGCTTTAGGACACGGATGAAGGGAGGGAGCAAATCAGGTCACCTAAATGGAAGGCACCACGGCTTGCAAAACCTTTCTCCCAAAAATAGCCTCAGAAGAAGCAAAAGTATCAAACTTGTAAAATTTGGTAAAAGTGTGCAGTGAAGACCAAGTCGCTGCCCTACATATCTGATCAACAGAAGCCTCGTTCTTGAAGGCCCATGTGGAAGCCACAGCCCTAGTGGAATGAGCTGTGATTCTTTCGGGAGGCTGCCGTCCGGCAGTCTCGTAAGCCAATCTGATGATGCTTTTAATCCAAAAAGAGAGAGAGGTAGAAGTTGCTTTTTGACCTCTCCTTTTACCTGAATAAACAACAAACAAGGAAGATGTTTGTCTAAAATCCTTTGTAGCATCTAAATAGAATTTTAGAGCGCGAACAACATCCAAATTGTGCAACAAACGTTCCTTCTTTGAAACTGGTTTTGGACACAGAGAAGGTACGATAATCTCCTGGTTAATGTTTTTGTTAGAAACAACTTTTGGAAGAAAACCAGGTTTAGTACGTAAAACCACCTTATCTGCATGGAACACCAGATAAGGAGGAGAACACTGCAGAGCAGATAATTCTGAGACTCTTCTAGCAGAAGAAATCGCAACTAAAAACAAAACTTTCCAAGATAATAACTTAAGATCAACGGAATGTAAGGGTTCAAACGGAACCCCCTGAAGAACTGAAAGAACTAAATTGAGACTCCAAGGAGGAGTCAAAGGTTTGTAAACAGGCTTGATTCTAACCAGAGCCTGAACAAAGGCTTGAACATCTGGCACAGCTGCCAGCTTTTTGTGAAGTAATACCGACAAGGCAGAAATCTGTCCCTTCAGGGAACTTGCCGATAATCCTTTTTCCAATCCTTCTTGAAGGAAGGATAGAATCCTAGGAATCTTAACCTTGTCCCAAGGGAATCCTTTAGATTCACACCAACAGATATATTTTTTCCAAATTTTGTGGTAAATCTTTCTAGTCACAGGCTTTCTGGCCTGAACAAGAGTATCGATCACAGAATCTGAGAATCCTCGCTTCGATAAAATCAAGCGTTCAATCTCCACGCAGTCAGCTGGAGTGAAACCAGATTCGGATGTTCGAACGGACCCTGAACAAGAAGGTCTCGTCTCAAAGGTAGCTTCCAAGGTGGAGCCGATGACATATTCACCAGATCTGCATACCAAGTCCTGCGTGGCCACGCAGGAGCTATCAAGATCACCGACGCCCTCTCCTGCTTGATCCTGGCTATCAGCCTGGGGATGAGAGGAAATGGCGGGAACACATAAGCTAGTTTGAAGGTCCAAGGTGCTACTAGTGCATCCACTAGAGCCGCCTTGGGATCCCTGGATCTGGCCCCGTAGCAAGGAACTTTGAAGTTCTGACGAGAGGCCATCAGATCCATGTCTGGAATGCCCCACAGGTGAGTGACTTGGGCAAAGATTTCCGGATGGAGTTCCCACTCCCCCGGATGCAATGTCTGACGACTCAGAAAATCCGCTTCCCAATTTTCCACTCCTGGGATGTGGATAGCAGACAGGTGGCAGGAGTGAGACTCCGCCCAAAGAATAATTTTGGTTACTTCTTCCATCGCTAGGGAACTCCTTGTTCCCCCCTGATGGTTGATGTACGCAACAGTCGTCATGTTGTCTGATTGAAACCGAATGAACCTGGTCCTCGCAAGCTGGGGCCAGGCCTGGAGCGCATTGAATATCGCTCTCAGTTCCAGAATATTTATCGGTAGAAGAGATTCTTCCCGAGACCAAAGACCCTGAGCTTTCAGGGATCCCCAGACCGCGCCCCAGCCTATCAGACTGGCGTCGGTCGTGACAATGACCCACTCTGGTCTGTGGAACATCATCCCTTGAGACAGATTGTCCAGGGACAGCCACCAACGGAGTGAGTCTCTGGTCCTCTGATTTACTTGTATCTTCGGAGACAAGTCTGTATAGTCCCCATTCCACTGACTGAGCATGCACAGTTGTAATGGTCTTAGATGAATGCGCGCAAAAGGAACTATGTCCATCGCCGCCACCATCAACCCGATCACTTCCATGCACTGAGCTATGGAAGGAAGAGGAACGGAATGAAGTATCCGACAAGAGTCCAGAAGCTTTGTTTTTCTGGCCTCTGTTAGAAAGATCCTCATTTCTAAGGAGTCTATAATTGTTCCCAAGAAGGGAACCCTTGTTGACGGGGATAGAGAACTCTTTTCCACGTTCACTTTCCAGCCGTGAGATCTGAGAAAGGCCAGGACAATGTCCGTGTGAGCCTTTGCTTGAGGAAGGGACGACGCTTGAATCAGAATGTCGTCCAGGTAAGGTACTACTGCAATGCCCCTTGGTCTTAGCACCGCTAGAAGGGACCCTAGTACCTTTGTGAAAATCCTTGGAGCAGTGGCTAATCCGAAAGGAAGCGCCACGAACTGGTAATGTTTGTCCAGGAATGCAAACCTTAGGAACCGATGATGTTCCTTGTGGATAGGAATATGTAGATACGCATCCTTTAAATCCACCGTGGTCATGAATTGACCTTCCTGGATGGAAGGAAGGATAGTTCGAATGGTTTCCATCTTGAACGATGGGACCTTGAGAAATTTGTTTAAGATCTTGAGATCTAGGATTGGTCTGAACGTTCCCTCTTTTTTGGGAACTATGAACAGATTGGAGTAGAACCCCATCCCTTGTTCTCTTAATGGAACAGGATGAATCACTCCCATTTTTAACAGGTCTTCTACACAATGTAAGAACGCCTGTCTTTTTATGTGGTCTGAAGACAACTGCGACCTGTGGAACCTCCCCCTTGGGGGAAGTCCCTTGAATTCCAGAAGATAACCCTGGGAGACTATTTCTAGCGCCCAAGGATCCAGAACATCTCTTGCCCAAGCCTGAGCGAAGAGAGAGAGTCTGCCCCCCACCAGATCCGGTCCCGGATCGGGGGCCAATATTTCATGCTGTCTTGGTAGCAGTGGCAGGTTTCTTGGCCTGCTTTCCCTTGTTCCAGCCTTGCATTGGTCTCCAAGCTGGCTTGGCCTGAGAAGTATTACCCTCTTGCTTAGAGGACGTAGCACCTTGGGCTGGTCCGTTTTTACGAAAGGGACGAAAATTAGGTCTATTTTTTGCCTTGAAAGGCCGATCCTGAGGAAGGGCGTGGCCCTTACCCCCAGTGATATCAGAGATAATCTCTTTCAAGTCAGGACCAAACAACGTTTTCCCCTTGAAAGGAATGTTTAGTAGCTTGTTCTTGGAAGACGCATCAGCCGACCAAGATTTCAACCAAAGCGCTCTGCGCGCCACAATAGCAAACCCAGAGTTCTTAGCCGCTAACTTAGCCAATTGCAAAGAGGCGTCTAGAGTGAAAGAATTAGCCAATTTGAGAGCATTGATTCTGTCCATAATCTCCTCATAAGGAGGAGAGTCACTATCGAGCACCTTAAGCAGTTCATCAAACCAGAAATATGCGGCAGTAGTGACAGGGACAATGCATGAAATGGGTTGTAGAAGGTAACCCTGCTGAACAAACATCTTTTTAAGCAAACCTTCTAATTTTTTATCCATAGGATCTTTGAAAGCACAACTATCCTCTATGGGAATAGTGGTGCGTTTGTTTAAAGTAGAAACCGCTCCCTCGACCTTGGGGACTGACTGCCATAAGTCCTTTCTAGGGTCGACCATAGGAAACAATTTTTTAAATATGGGGGGAGGGACGAAAGGAATACCGGGCCTTTCCCATTCTTTATTAACAATGTCCGCCACCCGCTTGGGTATAGGAAAAGCTTCTGGGAGCCCCGGCACCTCTAAGAACTTGTCCATTTTACATAGTTTCTCTGGGATGACTAAATTTTCACAATCATCCAGAGTGGATAATACCTCCTTAAGCAAAATGCGGAGATGTTCCAATTTAAATTTAAATGTAATCACATCAGATTCAGCCTGCTGAGAAATGTTCCCTAAATCAGTAATTTCTCCCTCAGACAAAACCTCCCTGGCCCCCTCAGATTGGGTTAGGGGCCCTTCAGAGATATTAATATCAGCGTCGTCATGCTCTTCAGTAACTAAAACAGAGCAGCCACGCTTACGCTGACAAGGGTTCATTTTGGCTAAAATGTTTTTGACAGAATTATCCATTACAGCCGTTAATTGTTGCATAGTAAGGAGTATTGGCGCGCTAGATGTACTAGGGGCCTCCTGAGTGGGCAAGACTCGTGTAGACGAAGGAGGGAATGATGCAGTACCATGCTTACTCCCCTCACTTGAGGAATCATCTTGGGCATCATTGTCATTATCACATAAATCACATTTATTTAAATGAATAGGAATTCTGGCTTCCCCACATTCAGAACACAGTCTATCTGGTAGCTCAGACATGTTAAACAGGCATAAACTTGATCAGAAAGTACAAAAAACGTTTTAAAATAAAACCGTTACTGTCACTTTAAATTTTAAACTGAACACACTTTATTACTGCAATTGCGAAAAAACATGAAGGAATTGTTCAAAATTCACCAAATTTTCACCACAGCGTCTTAAAGCTTTGAAAATATTGCACACCAATTTTGGAAGCTTTAACCCTTAAAATAACGGAACCGGAGCCGTTTTAAGCTTTAAACCCCTTTACAGTCCCTGGTATCTGCTTTGCTGAGACCCAACCAAACCCAAAGGGGAATACGATACCAAATGACGCCTTCAGAAGTCTTTTATAAGTATCAGAGCTCCTCTCACATGCGACTGCATGCCATGCCTCTCAAAAACAAGTGCGCAACACCGGCGCGAAAATGAGACTCTGCCTATGCTTTGGGAAAGCCCCTAAAGAATAAGGTGTCTAAAACAGTGCCTGCCGATATTATTATATCAAAATACCCAGATAAAATGATTCCTCAAGGCTAAATATGTGTTAATAATCAATCGATTTAGCCCAGAAAAAGTCTACAGTTTAAATAAGCCCTTGTGAAGCCCTTATTTACAATCGTAATAAACATGGCTTACCGGATCCCATAGGGAAAATGACAGCTTCCAGCATTACATCGTCTTGTTAGAATGTGTCATACCTCAAGCAGTAAGAGACTGCACTCTGTTCCCCCAACTGAAGTTAATTGCTCTCAACAGTCCTGTGTGGAACAGCCATGGATTTTAGTTACGGTTGCTAAAATCATTTTCCTCATACAAACAGAATTCTTCATCTCTTTTCTGTTTCTGAGTAAATAGTACGTACCAGCACTATTTGAAAATAACAAACTCTTGATTGAATAATGAAAAACTACAGTTAAACACTAAAAAACTCTAAGCCATCTCCGTGGAGATGTTGCCTGTACAACGGCAAAGAGAATGACTGGGGTAGGCGGAGCCTAGGAGGGATCATGTGACCAGCTTTGCTGGGCTCTTTGCCATTTCCTGTTGGGGAAGAGAATATCCCACAAGTAAGGATGACGCCGTGGACCGGACACACCTATGTTGGAGAAAGTAAAGATTTCCCAGCCTTCTATAACTAAATAAATGAGAGTTTTCAAAACTATTCACAGTAAGTGTAGCGCTGCACAGAAACATTGAATTCTTATGACAAGCTAAGAGCAGTTTATCTATACTGTATTAGATCCAGTGTCATTTATGTTTTAAGTGGGTGGATGGCATTAAAATACTCAGTAACTCAAAAAAAAAAAAAAAAAATACCTCAAAAATAAACTAATCTTCAAAAAATTTAAATGCAAACTATGTGATTTAGAGTACAATGCATTATATTGTTTCTGACACGTATCCGTTTAATCTTTTCACAATTAATATGTTACTGTGCAGCTGATAATAATGAAGGCACTTACATATTACAGTTTTCCAAGTGTCAAAGTTACATTACAGAAGGATTTTAATTTGGTTTAGAGGACTGGTTTTCAAACCTGTTCTCAAACCTCCTAAACAAGCCAGATTTTCGGGATTACCTTGGGTGAGAGCAGATAAAATACCCATGTTTACTTATCATCCGATTATTACACCTGTGCTCTAGTTTAGATATCCTCAAAATATGGCCTGTTAGGGAGGCCTGAGTAAAGGTTTGAAAACCAATGCTATAGAAAACACTTTTTTTCAACAAACCCAGCAGATTTACCGTATACCATTGTTTCATGTATATATAATGGCACGTGAACTGTACAATAAAAAGTGTAAAAAATGTGTATATTTTTATTAAAATTGTAATAAATAAGGTTGTA
Source organism: Bombina bombina (assembly GCF_027579735.1). NCBI lineage: Eukaryota > Metazoa > Chordata > Amphibia > Anura > Bombinatoridae > Bombina > Bombina bombina. The sequence continues at coordinate 110,839,273 of NC_069504.1, forward strand.
AAGAATATCGTGTGTTTTTGTAAACTCTTGAAAAAATAAGAAAGGTTAACCTAAAATTAATAGGAGACTTTGCGTATAGTTATATAACTGAAGTGCACGTAGGGACTCCCATGAGCCTCTACTAAAATAAATGCACATTTATTCACGCAAGGTCAACACTATTACTGTAGTGATCACCTGGCTATTAAAACCTATAAAAAAGCTTAATTTTAAAGAGGGGCTTTTAGTTTTGGGGGGCTCTCTATGCCTTTTTGATGGGTTGTTGCCTAGAGACCCCCTTATTAAAAAAAAGTGTGTGTATTTTACTTTTATTTACTTTTTTTTTTTTTTTAAATTGTGTGTATTATATACCCCCAAGATACCCAGAGCAGGCGATTGCCAATGTTGGGTCTTGGGGATTTCTAGGGCTTAAGGGAGAGGAGATTGAGGGGTTTAATTACACCCCATTCAGCTCCCTATCCATTTCCTGGTCTCCAGGTTGATGACGTCACCAAGCCCATGCGTTGTGACATCATCAGCGTCGCCGGTTAGCCGAGACAATACAGAGACCTTGAACACCTTGTACAAGCTTTTAACCGTGGAGAAGGGAGCACAGTCAGCTCTGAAATGCGTGGTTGTCATCCGCAGTTAAAGCATGGAGCGAATGACAGCCACGTGTCTTCACCCACATTTAAAGGGTTAATAACGTAGTTATGCAATAAATGTCAGTAATAGCCTTAAAGGGGTATTACACACCTGTTTTTGTGTACAAGTGTGCATGTCCCACACCTGCAAAACAAACAGCTGGTTTAGGCAATTCATATCATTTTGAAAACACAGGTTTCAGATTTCACGTTGGACCCCCTAGGGGCGCTGCACAACCTTTACTAGACGTGAAAAAAAAATTGTTTTCCTTCTTTGTTTGTAAAACAAAAAACATTTGAAATAATTTTGCTTGAATTTCATACATTAACTTAGCAAATTAATGAACACACACAATTATTTTCATTCACTCATTTAGTGTCTCCATTTAAAGGAACAGTAAAGTCAAAATTAAATTTTCGTGATTCAAATAGGGCATGTCATTTTAAACAAATTTCCAGTTTATTTCTATTATCAAATTTATTTGTTTTTTATCCTTTATTAAAGAGTAAACCTAGGTAGGCCAGGGACAGCAATTCAATACTCAGAGATACAGTAGCTATTGATTGGTTGGCTGCACACAGATGCCTCTTGTCATTGGCTCATCTGATGTGTTAATCTAGATGCCATTAGTGCACTACTGCTCCTTCAACAAAGGACACAAACAGAATTAAGCAAATTTGATGATAATAATAGACAATTAGAAACGTGTAAATTGCATGTTCTATCTGAGTAATAACATTTTTCATTTTGACTTTAGTGTCCCTTTATAATGAATACATTTTGGATTTGATCAATTAATTTGCTACCTTTGTTAAAGTGAAAGTCAACCCTAGCGTTTGTGAAACGCTAGGATTGACTATTGAAACAAATAAAGGGGACTTTCAGTCATAAAGTATAGGATACTTCATGCAGAAAGCTCCTTTATTTGTTTTAAGCGATCGCCGTACTGAGCTGCTGAGGCAGCCGACGGCATAAATTTATTAGCGTGCGGGAAATCTGGCTCCCAAGGGCGCCAAGCCGAATTTACCGCACTGCTATTGGCTAAGAGGTTAAAACATCACCTCTTTGCAAAACAGCGATCTGCCGGTGGGCTTCCTTAGCAGCTCAGATCGGCGATTGCTTGAAACAAATAAAGGAGCTTTCTGCATGAAGTATCTTATACCCTTTATTAGTTTCAATAGTCAATCCTAGCGTTTCAAAAACACTAGGGTTGACTTTCACTTTAAGTTAGTTTAGATATTTCTGCCAAAAATAGTTTAAAATTCTTTTTTGTTTCACAGGTAACAAAATAATTTTTGCCCAGACTGAGTTTTTCAAATTTTAAAGTGCTCGCTGAAGCTTTTTTTGCCTATGACAATGCTTCCTGTGCTTTTCAATGAGGTCAGAGAAACTGCCAAGGAAAATGAAAACAGGTTTGTTTGTGCATTACTACTTGCAATTGTGGGTAAGAATTGACAAATAGTTCACTAGAAGCTCAATTAAATTTAAACATTTCAATATGCTGCTTTATCAAGATTGAGACTCTTTTTTCATTGTTCTCCCTAGGAGCTATTTAATGGGCACATGTCCTGACTAATTTTACTGACTGCCCGGCTGAACGTTTTTTTGTTGTTGTTGCACAAATTATCAATAAATTGATGCATGTTAAATTATGCAATTAAATTGTGTTTGGATAGCTTAAGTAACATTTATAAATAGCAAAGTATTACACTGCTCCCATCCAGCTAAATTATAATTCCACCCACCTGCCAATTTTTTTTGTGGAGAATTTGCTTCAACATTATTGGAACGACTGGTCTAGCTATAATCTGCTAACTCAATTTCTTACAACTAACTCCTTACTTAATCCACTACAATCTGGTTGTCGCCCTAAACACTCAACATAAACCGCTCTCACTAAAGTAACAAATTACCTGTTATCAGCTAAAGCAAAGGGCCACTACTCCTTACTAATTCTTCTTGACCTGTCCACTGCTTTTGAAACAGTTAAAAATCCTTTCCTCCTTAAAATACTACATTAATTTGGCATCCGAGACACAGCCCTCTCCTGATTAGCCTTATATCTCTCAAACCGCTCGTTTTCAGTTTCCTTTAACAACATATCTTGTGATCCTATGCCTCTCTCAGTTGGAGTACATCCTCCCTTGAAAAACGTATAGCCTCTTGGCTTCCAGTATCACGTATATGCTGATGATACCCAAATCTATCTTTTCTCTCCTGATATCCCTCACTCTTTACTCAACTAGATTTCCAACTGCCTTTTTGCAATTTCCTCTAGGTTATCTTCACACTACCTACAGCTAAATCTGTCCAAAACTGAGCTGCTTCTTATGCCTCCCTCTTCGAGACATCCAACACCTGACATTTATCTGATGGTCAGAGACTCTATTCTCAATACCTCACCCCAGGTCCGCTGTCTTGGGGTCACACTTGATTCAGAACTCACATATACAAGCGCTTACCAAATCCTGCCGTTCACACCTATGCAACATTTCCACAATTCCTCCCTTCCTCAAAAAACTACAAAAATACTAATTAATTCCCTCATTTTGTAACGCATTGATTATTGCAATCTACTTCTAAATGGCCTTGTATACACTGCCTCTCCTCCCTCCAATTTATTATGAATGCTTCTGCTAGACTCATCCACCTAAGTCGCCAATCTACATCAGCTGCTCCGCTATGCCAGTCTCTACACTGGCTGCCCATACACTTCAGAATACAAATAAAAGTATTAACCCTAACTTACAAAGCACTCAACAGTCTAACTCCCAACTATATTTCCTCTCTCATCTCCAAATATTCCCCATCCCGCCAGAGAGCTCAAATATCTTCATTTTTCTTGAACGCTAAGCAACAAAGGTGAGAACATCTTGGTTTAATTACCTATATTAAAGTCTGCTGATTACGAAACTACCCAGTTTTATGAGTTTCATAGCGGTCATAGCCTGATCCAGATCAGTGAGGCCTTTACACGCAAGATTCCCACCGCCCTCTCCCGGTGTATTACAGATAACAGATAACTATTAATTTTAACCTATCCTCTGAACAACCGATAATAATAGCCTACATGGAAGAAAGCCAGGGGATACTACAGACTCTGCTACAGAGTTTGATCTGCCGGATGGATGATCACTTCTTAGACCTCTCTAACACATTAGCAACAGCAATGGTGGGAGTGACTAAAGACACCTCTTATCGCATTGCACTAGAAGACTCCCTTCAGGGGACATCCCCAGAAAGCGATATAACACCATACCATCAGCTCCCTTGGCATGGCTGGCCTGATGTTGGCACTGAGACCACCTCTTGGGATCGGAGGGCCACTACTACCGCATGGAGACCTGACGGCATGACGGAGATCCTTCAATCATCTACACCACAAACATCTCCCACCGACACAGGCTACTTTGGAGTGCCTCCTGAGAGCGACGGCGATCTGCCAGCCCCTAGCTTTTGGATGCTTATGAAGATGGGACTGCTGGAGCGGAGAGAAGCTACAGTTGAAACACACCTGCAAGAGAAAACTCCTATGGATACTGCAGTGCCTCACCCCATTTTAGAGTCCCTATCCGGCATCCCTGCCAGCACAAAACATGAACCCCAGCCGCTTTGTAACAGTCGCCTAGATGCAGCATCTCTAGCCCTGTCACCCATAATTTCACTTGCCCCGATGATTCTCTTGACAGCGGCAGCTGCAACCCAGATGAGACTGATTCACACGTTTCTTCAGCTTGATAAAGAGTTCCTAGAACTAACTCAGAAAACCGGAATGGGATAGCTCTCTGTCCCTGCGAAGTCCCATGTACTCTAGATCTCCTTTTAAGAAGACGCACTGTTTTGGGTTTGAATTATAATTAGCACCATAATATTGTTTGGTATAGTGTTTTTATTTTCTTCTCTTTAACCACTAGTGTATTGAGCCTGTTAATGATTACTGTGTCCCTGAGTGACTGTTAATCATACTCTTTTGTGCCATTACACTCTTTGTGATAAGTATACCACCTTTTCTGTTGCAGCTACACTGCTTATTGTTAGTTATACATACTGCTTATATAACGCAATTCTATCAGGAATGGGGCCACTATCTACTCATAACATCTATTTAAGTGTCCCTGCCATGAAGCTATTGAACTAGTGTAACCTCTAAGTCAGCTCTCACAGCTCACCTCCGCTAAGAGAGACCATAGCAACTGTGACCTGTTGGATTTCTAATAGCCAGCTACAGGGGGCAAGTCTCCAAATATAACTTAACAATGAGAGGGAACCAGTTAATAGACCCCCCTAAGCCTTATATATTCTTGTATGCATGGACTAAGAGTCACAAATTATGTCTAGATCATGTCCACCACCCCACTGATACAGACATTACTGCTCATTTGATATCATAGCTTTGCAACATGTCTGTTTTTCTTTATTATCATTGAAAAATAGGATATGCTACCCCAGCTTATTGTTCACACCTGACACCGATTATTCTTATAACTATATAGGGCCCCATATTAGTTTGTTGATGCTTGACTTGGTCACTGATGTTATTAACTATCTAATATGTTATGCTAGATACTCATGTGTTGTACCTTGGTTGTTAACATTCCTATGATGTTTAAGGGATTATGTTTTTGAGGTCTAGAGTTTATCTCATACTGATACAATACACTATACACCCTAAGCTACACGGTTGGATGAGATAGCTGTGCAGGCACACCATTGGGCTTAATATTCTACCAGCTTCATGGTTTCATTGTTTTAGTCTGCACACACAGAACAGCCTAAACTTCCTTATGAGGTCATCCATCTACGTACAGGGCTCCCCACAAATAGATAACAAGTCATCCTTCACTTGCCTCATGCTCCTTCCCGTAGTTCAGAGGTACTTAATAGATATTGAGAAAACTCTTTAGTGACCATATCAGAGGCTATCTTGCGCTTTGCTCACCCCCATTTGAAGTGTCTAACATAACACCCCATAGCAACTACAACATAGAACTAGAGCTATGCCGCACATTTTCCATAAAAATGACTATTAACTGCACTTAGTCCCCTGTTTTTATATTTGCAGCGGTGTCAGGCACTTCACCTACCGAAGAATACACGCACCAATCCCTTTCTCTCTGCTTTTTTGCGTTAATAGATGCTAAGGCTAATCACCCACTCGAGTCAATTAGAGCTCCCACTCTACAGGCGATGACTCATCCTGTTACATATAGATAACATATAGCCGACACTCTCGATAATAATATATATCTCCATACACTCCCTACAGTATAATTTTGTTTGGGGATACCCTTCGGATATACGTAGGCCTCTTTCCTATATACCCCTCTAGCCCCATGTAGGCCCTAAAAAGATGTATGCTTATTAATATGTCCAATTACTCTCTCCATTTTATTATTAAAATTCCTTGGACGCGCCCTCACCCCCCCCCCCTCTTAATTTTCTAGCGGCTCTTGCCCGCTGACTCCCCCCTAATTTCTCCTTTATATTTACTATTTCAATTTAAACTCTCACCCCACCAAAAAAGAGATTCCGTTAAGAATAGTCCATCTACTCTCTCATTTATTGACTTATGGCCATGCTTTGAGTATTTACACAAGTGTTCATATATCAACATACATGAAAGGACCTCCAGCAAGTGCCCACCCACCTAGATAACTACTACTTCCCTCAACCAAATGGTCACTGACATATATCTCTTAAGCTTCCTAACTTGTTGTATAGACTATATTGTAATATGCCAAATGCCTATTATATAAATACATGTATATTACCTATCATTGTAAATGGACAAAATATGTTGTAATTCTCTGAAATCTCAATAAAAAAAAACATAATTTATGTAAGAACTTACCTGATAAATTCATTTCTTTCATATTAGCAAGAGTCCATGAGCTAGTGACGTATGGGATATACATTCCTACCAGGAGGGGCAAAGTTTCCCAAACCTCAAAATGCCTATAAATACACCTCTCACCACACCCACAATTCAGTTTAACGAATAGCCAAGAAGTGGGGTGATAAAAAAGTGCGAAAGCATATAAAATAAGGAATTTGAATAATTGTGCTTTATACAAAAATCATAACCACCACAAAAAAAGGGCGGGCCTCATGGACTCTTGCTAATATGAAAGAAATTAATTTATCAGGTAAGTTCTTACATAAATTATGTTTTCTTTCATGTAATTAGCAAGAGTCCATGAGCTAGTGACGTATGGGATAATGACTACCCAAGATGTGGATCTTTCCACACAAGAGTCACTAGAGAGGAAGGGATAAAATAAAGACAGCCAATTCCTGCTGAAAATAATCCACACCCAAAATAAAGTTTAATGAAAAACATAAGCAGAAGATTCAAACTGAAACCGCTGCCTGAAGTACTTTTCTACCAAAAACTGCTTCAGAAGAAAAAAATACATCAAAATGGTAGAATTTAGTAAAAGTATGCAAAGAGGACCAAGTTGCTGCTTTGCAAATCTGATCAACCGAAGCTTCATTCCTAAACGCCCAGGAAGTAGAAACTGACCTAGTAGAATGAGCTGTAATCCTTTGAGGCAGAGTTTTACCCGACTCGACATAGGCAAGATGAATTAAAGATTTCAACCAAGATGCCAAAGAAATGGCAGAAGCTTTCTGGCCTTTTCTAGAACCGGAAAAGATAACAAATAAACTAGAAGTCTTTCGGAAAGACTTAGTAGCTTCAACATAATATTTCAAAGCTCTAACAACATCCAAAGAATGCAACGATTTCTCCTTAGAATTCTTAGGATTAGGACATAATGAAGGAACCACAATTTCTCTACTAATGTTGTTGGAATTCACAACTTTAGGTAAAAATTCAAAAGAAGTTCGCAACACCGCCTTATCCTGATGAAAAATCAGAAAAGGAGACTCACAAGAAAGAGCAGATAATTCAGAAACTCTTCTGGCAGAAGAGATGGCCAAAAGGAACAAAACTTTCCAAGAAAGTAATTTAATGTCCAATGAATGCATAGGTTCAAACGGAGGAGCTTGAAGAGCCCCCAGAACCAAATTCAAACTCCAAGGAGGAGAAATTGACTTAATGACAGGTTTTATACGAACCAAAGCTTGTACAAAACAATGAATATCAGGAAGAATAGCAATCTTTCTGTGAAAAAGAACAGAAAGAGCAGAGATTTGACCTTTCAAGGAACTTGCGGACAAACCCTTATCTAAACCATCCTGAAGAAACTGTAAAATTCTCGGTATTCTAAAAGAATGGCAAGAAAAATGATGAGAAAGACACCAAGAAATATAGGTCTTTCAGACTCTATAATATATCTCTCTAGATACAGATTTACGCGCCTGTAACATAGTATTAATCACAGAGTCAGAGAAACCTCTTTGACCAAGAATCAAGCGTTCAATCTCCATACCTTTAAATTTAAGGATTTCAGATCCTGATGGAAAAAAGGACCTTGCGACAGAAGGTCTGGTCTTAACGGAAGAGTCCACGGTTGGCAAGAAGCCATCCGGACAAGATCCGCATACCAAAACCTGTGAGGCCATGCCGGAGCTACCAGCAGAACAAACGAGCATTCCTTCAGAATCTTGGAGATTACTCTTGGAAGAAGAACTAGAGGCGGAAAGATATAGGCAGGATGATACTTCAAAGGAAGTGATAATGCATCCACTGCCTCCGCCTGAGGATCCCGGGATCTGGATAGATACCTGGGAAGTTTCTTGTTTAGATGAGACGCCATCAGATCTATTTCTGGAAGTTCCCACATTTGAACAATCTGAAGAAATACCTCTGGGTGAAGAGACCATTCGCCCGGATGCAACGTTTGGCGACTGAGATAATCCGCTTCCCAATTGTCTATACCTGGGATATGAACCGCAGAGATTAGACAGGAGCTGGATTCCGCCCAAACCAGAATTCGAGATACTTCTTTCATAGCCAGAGGACTGTGAGTCCCTCCTTGATGATTGATGTATGCCACAGTTGTGACATTGTCTGTCTGAAAACAAATGAACGATTCTCTCTTCAGAAGAGGCCAAAACTGAAGAGCTCTGAAAATTGCACGGAGTTCCAAAATATTGATCGGTAATCTCACCTCCTGAGATTCCCAAACTCCTTGTGCTATCAGAAATCCCCACACTGCTCCCCAACCTGTGAGACTTGCATCTGTTGAAATTACAGTCCAGGTCGGAAGCACAAAAGAAGCCCCCTGAATTAAACGATGGTGATCTGTCCACCACGTTAGAGAGTGTCGTACAATCGGTTTTAAAGATATTAATTGAGATATCTTTGTGTAATCCTTGCACCATTGATTCAGCATACAGAGCTGAAGAGGTCGCATGTGAAAACGAGCAAAGGGGATCGCGTCCGATGCAGCAGTCATAAGACCTAGAATTTCCATGCATAAGGCTACCGAAGGGAATGATTGTGACTGAAGATTTCGACAAGCTGAAATCAATTTTAGACGTCTCTTGTCTGTTAAAGACAGAGTCATGGACACTGAATCTATCTGGAAACCCAGAAAGGTTACCCTTGTCTGAGGAATCAATGAACTTTTTGGTAAATTGATCCTCCAACCATGATCTTGAAGAAACAACACAAGTCGATTCATATGAGATTCTGCTAAATGTAAAGACTGAGCAAGTACCAAGATATCGTCCAAATAAGGAAATACCACAATACCCTGTTCTCTGATTACAGACAGAAGGGCACCGAGAACCTTTGTAAAAATTCTTGGAGCCGTAGCTAGGCCAAACGGCAGAGCCACAAACTGGTAATGCTTGTCCAGAAAAGAGAATCTCAGGAACTGATAATGATCTGGATGAATCAGAATATGCAGATATGCATCCTGTAAATCTATTGTGGACATATAATGCCCTTGCTGAACAAAAGGCAAGATAGTCCTTATAGTTACCATTTTGAACGTTGGTATCCTTACATAACGATTCAATATTTTTAGATCCAGAACTGGTCTGAAGGAATTCTCCTTCTTTGGTACAATGAAGAGATTTGAATAAAACCCCATCCCCTGTTCCGAAACTGGAACTGGCATAATTACTCCAGCCAACTCTAGATCTGAAACACAATTCAGAAATGCTTGAGCTTTCACTGGATTTACTGGGACACGGGAAAGAAAAAATCTCTTTGCAGGAGGTCTCATCTTGAAACCAATTCTGTACCCTTCTGAAACAATGTTCTGAATCCAAAGATTGTGAACAGAATTGATCCAAATTTCTTTGAAAAAACGTAACCTGCCCCCTACCAGCTGAGCTGGAATGAGGGCCGCACCTTCATGTGGACTTAGAAGCAGGCTTTGCCTTTCTAGAAGGCTTGGATTTATTCCAGACTGGAGATGGTTTCCAAACTGAAACTGCTGCTGAGGATGAAGGATCAGGCTTTTGTTCTTTGTTGAAACGAAAGGAACGAAAACGATTATTAGCCCTGTTTTTACCCTTAGATTTTTTATCCTGTGGTAAAAAAGTTCCTTTCCCACCAGTAACAGTTGAAATAATAGAATCCAACTGAGAACCAAATAATTTGTTACCCTGGAAAGAAATGGAAAGTAGAGTTGATTTAGAAGCCATATCAGCATTCCAAGTCTTAAGCCATAAAGCTCTTCTAGCTAAAATAGCTAGAGACATAAACCTGACATCAACTCTGATAATATCAAAAATGGCATCACAGATAAAATTATTAGCATGCTGAAGAAGAATAATAATATTATGAGAATCATGATCCGTTACTTGTTGCGCTAAAGTTTCCAACCAAAAAGTTGAAGCTGCAGCAACATCAGCCAATGATATAGCAGGTCTAAGAAGATTACCTGAACACAGATAAGCTTTTCTTAGAAAGGATTCAATTTTCCTATCTAAAGGATCCTTAAACGAAGTACCATCTGACGTAGGAATAGTAGTACGTTTAGCAAGGGTAGAAATAGCCCCATCAACTCTAGGGATTTTGTCCCAAAATTCTAATCTGTCAGACGGCACAGGATATAATTGCTTAAAACGTTTAGAAGGAGTAAATGAATTACCCAATTTATCCCATTCTTTAGAAATTACTTCAGAAATAGCATTAGGAACAGGAAAAACTTCTGGAATAACCACAGGAGATTTAAATACCTTATCTAAACGTTTAGAATTAGTATCAAGAGGACCAGAATCCTATTTCTAAAGCAATTAGTACTTCTTTAAGTAAAGAACGAATAAATTCCATTTTAAATAAATATGAAGATTTTTTAGCATCAATCTCTGAGACAGAATCCTCTGAACCAGAAGAGTCATCAGAATCAGAATGATGATGTTCATTTAAAAATTCATCTGTAGGGAGAGAAGTTTTAAAAGATTTTTTATGTTTTCTAGAAGGAGAAATAACAGACATAGCCTTCTTGATGGATTCAGAAACAAAATCTCTTATGTTATCAGGAACATTCTGCACCTTAGATGTTGAAGGAACTGCAACAGGCAATGGTACATTACTAAAGGAAATATTATCTGCATTAACAAGTTTGTCATGACAATTAATACAAACAACAGCCGGAGGAATAGCTACCAAAAGTTTACAGCAGATACACTTAGCTTTGGTAGATCCAGCACTAGACAGCGATTTTCCTGAAGTATCTTCTGACTCAGATGCAACGTGAGACATCTTGCAATATGTAAGAGAAAAAACAACATATAAAGCAAAATTGATCAAATTCCTTAAATGACAGTTTCAGGAATGGGAAAAATGCCAAGGAACAAGCTTCTAGCAACCAGAAGCAATGAAAAATGAGACTTAAATAATGTGGAGACAAAAGCGACGCCCATATTTTTTTAGCGCCAAATAAGACGCCCACATTATTTGGCGCCTAAATGCTTTTGGCGCCAAAAATGACGCCACATCCGGAACGCCGTCATTTTTGGCGCAAAAGAACGTCAAAAAATGACGCAACTTCCGGCGACACGTATGACGCCGGAAACGGAAAAGATTTTTTTGCGCCAAAAAAGTCCGCGCCAAGAATGACGCAATAAAATGAAGCATTTTCAGCCCCTGCGAGCCTAACAGCCCACAGGGAAAAAAGAGTCAAATTTTTAAGGTAAGAAAAAATGTTTGATTCAAATGCATTATCCCAAATATGAAACTGACTGTCTGAAAATAAGGAATGTTGAACATTCTGAGTCAAGGCAAATAAATGTTTGAATACATATATTTAGAACTTTATAAACAAAGTGCCCAACCATAGCTTAGAGTGTCACAGAAAATAAGATTTACTTACCCCAGGACACTCATCTACATGTTTGTAGAAAGCCAAACCAGTACTGAAACGAGAATCAGCAGAGGTAATGGTATATAAATAAGAGTATATCGTCGATCTGAAAAGGGAGGTAAGAGATGAATCTCTACGACCGATAACAGAGAACCTATGAAATAGACCCCGTAGAAGGAGATCACTGCATTCAAATAGGCAATACTCTCCTCACATCCCTCTGACATTCACTGCACGCTGAGAGGAAAACCGGGCTCCAACTTGCTGCGGAGCGCATATCAACGTAGAATCTAGCACAAACTTACTTCACCACCTCCATAGGAGGCAAAGTTTGTAAAACTGAATTGTGGGTGTGGTGAGGGGTGTATTTATAGGCATTTTGAGGTTTGGGAAACTTTGCCCCTCCTGGTAGGAATGTATATCCCATACGTCACTAGCTCATGGACTCTTGCTAATTACATGAAAGAAATATATTTCAAATATTCCCCATCCCATCCTCTTCGATCAACCTCTGACCTACGCCGCTCCACTCCTGTTATCTCTACGTCCCACTCCTGTCTCCAAGACTTCTCACATGCCACTCCTGTCCTCTGGTACTCTCTACCCCGCTCCATAAGAATGTCTCCAACCTTGTAGAGCTTAAGATGCTCCTTGAAAGGATAACTATTCAGAGAGGCTTACCATCTCTCATCCTAACCAAAATATATCTTGAACTGCCAGACTCACTACTGAAACTACAACCAATGTGACAAACTACCCTAAACCTTATGTCTCTGCACCCTAAACCTGTAGACTGTGAGCTCTCCAGAGCAGGGCCCTCTTCCTCTTGTACTAGATTTGTTTAGTTTGTTATGTTTTGTATTTTATCACAAATCCTTGTCATTGTATACCCCTATCTTTGTACCCAGCGCTACGGAATGTTGCGGCGCTATACAAATAAATGATAATATAATACTGGAAACAATCCTATATTATAAAAGGCCAAGTGTGTTTGTCTGAAGCCGTCATGCGCAGTAGAGACAAACACACTTGGCCTTAGATCCCAGACACCTCGCACGCGCACAGCTGACAGCTCACACATCCACACACCCACAAACTTGGCCGCACGCGCACCCTCGCACCCACACACACAGCCTATTATACCCACAAACCCTTAACACACAAACCCGCAGCCTCGCACCCACACACAGCCTATTATACCCACAAACTTGCCCGCACGCGCATGCGCACCCTCCACAAACTTGCCCGCACGCGCACCCTCGCACCATCGCAGCGCGAGATGAATACACACCGGCGTGAGTAGTCGCGTGACTAGCATTTGAAAGCGTCGCTGTTCCTGAACTGCCAATTACGGTCCCCGGCATATACTCAGCATAGCGA
>NC_069504.1:110852604-110962604 GCF_027579735.1 Bombina bombina
ACCAAAGTACCTCACAAAAACGAATAACATGCCAGTTAACGTTTTATTAAAAAACAACATTTTCCAATGTCATGCAAAGTTATCACTAAGCCTGCTACCAGTCGCTACCACTGCAGATAAGGCTTAAGTATTATTTCAGTTTTAACAGTATTTTCTCAGTCAAATTCTAGTCCCTAGAAAATAACTCGACTGCGCATACATTTATCAGCCTGATACCAGTTGCCACTACTGCATTTAAGGCTGTACTTACATCATACGGTAACAGCAGTATTTTCTTAGTCAATTCCATTCCCAGAAAATAAAGTACTGCACATACCTCATTTGCTGAGGACCCCGCATGCTATCCCCAGTTTCTGAAGTTACCCCACTCCTCAGAATGTCGAGAACAGACAGTGGATCTTAGTTACGCCTGCTAAGATCATAGAAAAAAACGCAGGTAGTTTCTTCTTCCAAATACTGCCTGAGATAGAAAAACAGCACACTCCAGTGCCATTTAAAATAACAAACTTTTGATTGAAGAATAGATAAGTAAAAACTCCAGCTCCTCTCGCGACCTCCTTCTTTGTTGAGGGTTGCAAGAGAATGACTGGATATGACATGTGAGGGGAGGAGCTATATAGCAGCTCTGCTTGGGTGATCCTCTTGCAACTTCCTGTTGGGAAGGAGAATATATCCCATAAGTAATGGATGACCCGTGGACTGAACACATTTAACAAGAGAAAAATGGCCCGTGTGAACGGGCTTTAGGACTAGTGCTTACATAAAACAGCTTTAGCTGCTTGTGTAGTAAATATGACTTTGTGGTCTGTGTGAGGAGCCTCTACATAATCATTATTGATATTGATTTTTTTTAATTTAAAATACTTCTAACAAGTGGACTTTTTCAACTTCCACCCTGAGATACTGAAAGTGCATCCATAATACTATATGGGGAAATTTACCCAAGAGCACAACATCCGACACAGGCCTAGTTTCCATTGAGGTGGTAAAGTTTGGAAACTGGTGGAAATATAAACAGTCTCCATTGACTTTAATGGAGATAAATGATTTTACCTTGTTTCCAGACTTTACCACCTCAATAAAAACTAGGCCACAGTGACTGTTTAGATCACATCACAAGCTCATTTACATCTGCCCCTAATAGTTCACAGCTAAAGGAGACCAGGGACTCTTTACAAGAGGCGCAACCTGATTTGCTCTTAACTTACTAAACCTTGTAAACTGTGCTAACAAAATTACCATGTTAAAAATTTTAAAACATTTCTATTGCAACCCAGTGTTTAAAGGGACAGTCAAGTAAAAATTAAACTTTCGTGATTCATATAGGGCATTTAATTTTAAACAACTTTACAAATTTACTTTTATCATCAAATTTGTTTTGTTCTCTTTTTATTTTTTGTTGAAAGCTAAACCGAGGTAGGTTCATATGCTAATATCTAAGCCTTGAAGGCCGCCTCTTATCTCAGTGCATTTTTACTGCTTTTTACAGCTAGACAGCGCTAGTTCATGTGTGCCACATAGATAGCATTGCGCTTACTCCCGTGGAGAATACTATACCTGCCCCCACAATGTGCTAGGCAGCAAAATGGTTTCAGAAAAACATCTGATGGAGAAATCATCCCTGTACAGGGAATTCAAGAGAGTTTCTGAGTTTGAGACCAACCTGAACCACCTGAAAATTTGACCTGTGTTGAAAATTGGTCAGTTTTTTGGAAAAGGGAATGTGGTTATACCAGTGATGTGGATCTGGCCTATTCTATCTATATAGCATGTAAGATGCCCAGGATCCACAGAGGACTATGTTGAAAGATATCAGTAAGGATAATTATGGAGAGTACCAACTTCCTGTTGTGAAACCATGCAGTGGTGGTGGCTGAACGGTTACTAGAGAGTGAAATCCTAGATGGCAGTTCTCTTGCCTACAATAATAAATAACCCTGCCCCAGACAGAGAGAAAAACCCTTAGCCAACTCCTGATGTACGGGTACTCTTAACTGCAGACCTCATCAAAGTTGCAAAATGAATAGCGCACTGCTGATGGTCGCCGCTGTCTTAAGAAAGCAGGAAGATGAACGCGGGAACATAGCACAGATCATGCCAAAAACTCTTAACCCTGCATGTTCATCAGTAGCGGCTCGGTAGCGCTCTAATGGCGCCCTCCGGTCATAAGCCACAAGCCCCCTGCCTGCTATAGTACTAAAATACATTCTGCCAGTCTGTAGTGCTCATCTCTCAGTAAAGCAGGAAAAAACCCACATACACTGCCAGCTTGAAAGTGCCCTTAAATAAAGTGTCTCCTGGCTCTGGTGTACCCTGAACAGTACCTTATGTGAGTCATAAAGCAACACTTACCTGTCTGAGTATTCACACTACTCTTACCTCATCTTGTGTTTCCATTAGTAAAGCCCGATCCTAGTTAGATGACACAAGCTAAAGATCTGTTTCAGGCTTACACTGACGCAGCCAACAGTAGATGGCTATAGAACCAGTCCCAACGACCACTGTTGCAGGCTAGTGAAAAACTACCGCAGAAGAATTACATTCACTAGTCATGGAACTCCTATACAACACTCTGCCCTATTCTCTGTCCTTTGAGGGGGAGACCGGGCTTCACTGCACCCCTTTCAGTCAAATGTATCAGCAATGCACCATTCATCTGTTCTCCTGTGAAGGCAAAAATTAAGACAGAGGGGAATCAGGAGGTGGGAGAGATTAAAGCTCTTGATATGTTGGGTAATTTTTGCCTGCCTCCTGGTGGACTGTCATGACTTGTGGACTCTCACCACCTTATGACAAACTACCATAGCTCAGTTTTTTAATTGTGAGGGCTTTGCTATTTTGAGAGGGCAGATTTGCTAATCCGGAGGAGGTCTGGAGTTGGGTAACGTCTCCACAGATGGTGCAAGTGGACAACCATGCTCCAATACTGCAGAGTGCTTTGTAACATTGATCTTGTTGATCTCTTAGAGACATGAAACCCAAAATGTTTCTTTGATGATTCAGATCGAGAATAACATTTAAAAAAGTTTCCAATTTACTTCTATTATCAAAATTTGATTCATTCTTTTTTTGTTGAAGAGATATCTAGATAGGTAGCGTGCACGTGTCTGTAGCTCTACAAGACAGGAAATAGTGCTGCCATCTAGTGTTCTTGCTAATGAATAACATTGTTGGAAAACTGCTGCCAGATAGTACTGCAGATACGTGAACACTCCTGAACTTACCTTCCTGCTTTTTAACAAAGGATAACAAGAAAACAAAGAAACATTGATAATAGAAGTTCATTTGAAAGTTGTTTAAAATTGTATGTTCTATCTGAATCCTGAAAGAACAATTAGGGAGTTTACGTCCCTTTAATGCGCATCCAAGAAACTTATTTTTATTCCACTCTAATAAAGGATGAGCTGCCTGTTGCTCTTTTTTATGTGCTAAAGTATGTGGACTGCCTGTATTTAACATGTAGCTGTCTTCGTATCCTACTTCCTAAACCAGAGAAACTCGGTTATGTTTTTTTTATTACCAGCTGAGCCAAGAACAGGCATATACGTGCAGCCACCAATCAGCAGATAGCTCCAGTAGCGCATTGCAGCTCCCAAGCCTACCTAGATGTGCTTTTCAACAAAAACTACCAAAAGAACAAAGCAAATTAGAGACTATGGACCCAATTTATCATCTTCGGGCAGACATGATCCGATCTACGCTGTCTGCATTTATCAATACACAAGCATTCCTTGTGAAATGCTTGTGCAATACAACCCCCCTGCACATTTAGGGACAATCGGCCACTAGCAAGGGGTGCCAATCAACCCGATTGGGCCAATTGCTGTCCGCCGCCTCAGAGGTGGCGAATGAGTTAAGGAGCAGTGGTCTTAAGTTTGCTGCTTTTTAACTCCTGTTTTCAGCGAGCCTGAAGGCTCGCACGGAAAAAGATGTATTGGAGCCGATTGGCGATTTGATAAATCGGCCCCTATAAGTGAATTTGAAAGTTGTTGAATACTGCTCTATCTTGGGTTTCATGACCCTTTACTTGTGTCATTGGCGCCAGGTACACAAAGCAGTTTTACCAATCCGCGAGTGTTTACACATTGTGCCAATCTTAGCTTTCATTGTTTATAAATGCAGCTGCTTATGGGCAGCAGTAAATCCCTATAACATATTAAAAGTCACAGACTAAAGTTCTTTAATAGGAGTACATGATTTCTGTCAATCATCTGAAAACGCATGCTTTAAAATAGGTTAAAGGGATATGAAAACACAAACTTTTCTTTTATGATTCAGATGGAGTGTAACCTTTTTTTTTAAATCCAATTTATTTCTATGATCAAATTTACTTGGTTCTTGGTAAAGTTTGTTGTAAAGCAGCAGTTTTATAATAATGTTATACATTTGCAAGTGCAGCGTTTGCTTCCATGTAGTGCCCTGGACATGTGCATGCTATTTAATTATTAGGTATCCTCTTCAACAAAGATTACCGTAAGAACAAAGCAAGAAGTAAATTAGAGATGTTTTAAAAACTGTAGATGGGATTGTTTTAATAATATTAAAAAAAAAAGAGAAAAAGACATTTTCAGTAGTCCCTCCTCACAACAGAGAATTACTCCACATGGTGGGTACAATTTTCCAGGACACAGATAAGTTCACTTGAGGATAAAATTACAACTTGGTTGTGCAAGTGGGATGGAGCATCATATACATTCCAAAATGCCTCAGTATTTCCTGTACATTCCAAATTAATACATTTAGTCCTAAAAACCAAGGGATTTATAAAACTGTCATTCCCTTAAAGGGACAATACACTGTAAAATTGTATTTATATTAATGTATTTTCAATGACTTGTTATACCAGCTGCAGAGTATAAAATGTATGAGAAATTGCATTTTCATGTTTATTTGTGTATATGAAATAGCTGTTTTGTTGCTTATAAACCACAGTCTATTAAAATGGGTTGAGCTTCAGGTAATATCAGATCTCATTATGTTATCATTTTATGTACACACACTTGCTTTTTTATCTTATAATGTCTGGAAAACTAAAGCTCAATACTTAGAGAGAACACTGGAAAATTATAATTGTATTACTTAACTATCCTGCACCCCACTGGGAGTTTAATTTCTTCTGCTGGATGTGTTTACTTAGGCTTATCAATAGCGGAGACCCCAGTTTAGAAACTTTCAGTATAGGTTGGTATACCGTAGGCTAAATCAGCTATTTCAAATGCAGAAATAATGGTAAAAGAGCTACTTGTAAGCAATTTAATGCACTCCAACAGGTAAAATGAATCATTGGGAACAATTTAAAGGGGAGGCAATTTTTGGACGAACTGTCCCTTTAAAGAGACAGCAAACACCTTAAGATTTGTCTATAACATGTTTTCTTATGTATAATGAAACAACTTGTACTATACTTTCATGATTTATTTTGTCCACTTTTTATGATCTTTAGCTATGAAAACTGAGCAATTCCTAAGTGCACCCCTGCTGACTTGTCAAGTATAACTCTGCTATATATCTGTCCCTAAATGGCTTTATGAGAGAACTGCTAAACACCCTTTACTAACATTATAGCCAGGGCTAGCCTTGTTGTCAGAGCACTAAAGCCCAGATTAAATCCTCCCAATAAGGCAGATTGTGGGTGAAGTTTGGCTATTAATAAATAATTGCAGTAAAAAGGAAGCCAATGTGTTGTAAAAACATTAACACTTGGCTGATATATTGTTCTATAGCATATATACTGTCCATTTAAGGTAAGTAAAATATTACAATACTGCTTTTCTCACTCCATATAGGATTCTTTCAAGGTTAGTCAACTTCTCAAAAGAACATGACCTGATAAGGTAATTCCCATTTTTGAAGTACTATATGGCAACAAGATTATTATTATTTTGCAAGAGCATTAGATGGCAGCACTTTTTCCTGACATGTAGTGCTCCAGATGCCTACCTAGGTGCCCTGAGGCAGAACATGCAGTGATCTGAGATCTCATCGCAGAAAATGCATCATATCTGCAGAAAGAACAGGACTCATGCAGGAACGGTTAGCTATTTCACTTTGCAGCGCTGCTCCACATTAGACAATTTTATTCAAACAGTGCTGTGTTCTGGCTGCACTGTGTAAGGGTTTTCCCTATCACAGTGCATCCATAGCAAAGTGCTGTTTGAAGTGAAAGGTCAAATATGCAGTAGTGCTATGATTGTTGACTGGCTCAAATCCACCCCCCTAGCCTTCCCCAGTCTGCAAAGCTTTTTTTTTTCTGAATGAAAGACATTCTTATGAGCAGTGCACCTTTTTTATTACTACATTTCTATGTTAGACCAAGAGAAAAGGAAATAGATTTATTCGAGACATTTTACAATTTATTTATTTTCGGCTGCAGCTAATTTGCAATGCAATTTTCAACTATTGCACTATATTATAACATTTTTAAAATTGCTTTATCCTCAAGTTAACCAACACATTGCAATTGAACTGGTGCTTTAGTGTAACTAAAATTGAATTTTTGTTAAACGAGCTGCAGAAAATTGTTCACTAAACAAAATCTCATTGGAGAAAGTGAAAAAAAGTTCTGCTTCTGGGTTTAAGGTATCTCTTCGACACAGAATATCATGGGAACAAAGCACATTTGATAATAGAAGTAAATTGGAAACTTTTTTTTAAATGGAATGCTCTGTTGGATATCCCTTTAATGCACTAAAAAATTAAACAATCAGGCAAAAACAAATCAAGCTGAGACCACTGCCTGAAGGACCTTCCTACCAAAAAGACTGTCTCAGAAGAAGCAAAAACATCAAAATGGTAGAATTTAGTAAAGGAATGCAAAAGAAGACAAAGTAGCTGCTTTGCAAATTTGGTCAACTGAAGACTCATTCATAAAAGCCCAAGAAGTTGCGACTGACCCAATAGAAAGAGCAGTAATCCGTTTTGATGAAGTCTGCCCTGCCTCTAAGTAAGCCTTATTTATAAAAAGTTTCAACCAAGAGGCCAAAGAAGCAGCAAAAAACTTAAATAAGAGTCCACAGCTGCATTCATTACTTTTGGGAAATAAGAACCTGGCCAACAGGAGGAGACAAAGACAACCAAACCAATGGCTTAAATACTCCTCCCATTTCCCTCATCCCCCAGTCATTCTGCCGAGGAACAAGGAACAGTAGAAGAAATACCAGGGTGAAAAGGTGCCAGAAGAATAAAAAATATAAGATACACCCCACAGAAAAAATACGGGTGGGGAGCTGTGGACTCTATCCATCTGAAGAAAAGAAAATTATCAGGTATGCATAATTTAAGTTTTTCCTTTATAAATGGAAAGGGTCCACAGCTGCATTCATTACTTTTAGGAAAACAATACCCAAGCTACAGAGGACACTGAATGCACCAGGCCTGAAAAATACCACAACTCAACCAAACCTTGCTTCGTCGGAGCCGGGCAAAAAAACTAGAAGGAAAAAGCCCCAAGGACACTGACCCGCAGATAGTCCGAAAGCCTAACTAGAGACCACAAGAAGACTCACTGAGCCAACACTCCTCCAGGAGAACCGTCGCCCAGCAGTCGGTCCCCTTACTAGTACAGTACAAAAAGCCGCAAAAGGAAGAGGAAAAGGGTAAGCCAAAGGGATACCCAAAAGGTACAGCAAAATCCATAAAGGAAAAAAAAACCTTCAAAAGGAGGGACAAGTCCACAGAGACCCAAATAGATCCCGAGCACAAGGGGAGACAATGCTCAACCCACAAGGAGCAACCGGGCATCATCAAGGAGAAGAAACATCTCCCAAACAACAGCACCAGAAAAGACAGCTGAAGACAAAGTCCTCAAAACGTCATAGACTGAGCAATCAGAAAATTACAAGCAGCAAACTCAGAAAATAAACATGTGAGTCCAGTAACACGCTGCCATCCGTAGGAAGACATGGAGAAAACACTATCCATAAGGAAGAAGTGGCCGAACAAAATAGCAGACTGCCCATCCAAGACAGAGATTGCCCAACCTCCAAGACAGAGGACAATCTCCAGATAATCCAGGCCGCCAAGCCTACCCACAGATCTCAAAGGGGGAGAGGCACAGAACCTCTAAAAAAGGAAAGTCCACTGTCACCCCCAAGACCTGATGATGAACAACAGATCGCAGATCCTGCACGTAGCCGGACCAGCCCAAGCAACAGCAGATCTGAAAGGGAACCGAAAGTAACCCCAAGACCAGCCCCCAAAAGGGTGGAAGATTGGACACAGCCACTGTAACCTAAAGACAAACGAGCAGGCGTTAGACCCAAGGATACGTAGCAAGGCCACCCGACTAAGTATCAATGCGGAGCCAGCAGCTCCCCAGATGGAAAGGAACAACTCAAAGAGCAGACCAATCCCCGAACCACTGGAAAGGATTCTAATGCGTGGCATTGGAAAGTATGTACATCGATAGCACTCAACACCACTATTAAACTATTAAATCAGGAAGAAATACCCTGAACCAGATACACATCTGTTCCAACCTCCCGAACACAGGAGAGGCCCCTTAAAAGGGAACCACACCTCCGTAAGGAGGACAACGATCCCCCTGAAGAGGAGAGCGTCGATAAACACCTGCCCATAAGATAGGAAGTCAGAGGAAGAACCAAGAGGACACAAGGCCACGTCACTGACGAACACGGAAGAACCCCTTAAAACAGCATCGTGCTAGCACACATAACAGGCACAAAAGTGACAGCTGAGCAACCGCAAACCTTCAGTTTGCTAGGCAGGAAAGCCCACCATCAGGTCATGTTAGTTGGCTGTCCCAAGGGAACCGTATCGTCCGGCACAAGACAAGGCCCAAGGAGCCCCGGCACTCAATAAATCTGGCCAAGTTGTAAAGCAGAACAGCCAGAACAAGGGCTAAGCCCAAGTACCCCGGAAACTGGAACCCCCAGGTCAGTACTAGGATCATAAGGTCCGGTAACATCCCACGGCGGGATCCACAAAGAGAAAACACTGAGTAAAACCCTTGACAACCGGTAGATCAGGACAAGAAGCCCGGGCCCCACAAATGTTTAGATTAAACAATCTTCCAGGCACATAAATCCCTCGTCTGATATAAAAAAACAGATTTCCCAGGGAAAAAATCCAGAATAACCCAAATAACAAGAGCAAGAGCCCTTGCAAGTCCCGACCCAAAGGGTAGAAACCACCCCTTGCAAGAGCCCAACACTCTAAAGAGCCAGGGCCATAAAAGGACACTAGAGCTAACAGGCGTCCAAGCATCATTAACATGATTGTGCTTGAAAAGGCGCTGCTCATTTTATCAACCTCGGAGGAAAGGCTGAGTAGACCTTGCTGGGGATCGAACTAGCATCCCTCGGTTTGCTACAGTACAGAGTAGCCACAGAGCATTGGAATGCTGATCTAGCTGTCCAGCTAGCCACGAGCTCCAGACACAAGGGGAACAGTGAGGACAAGTCACCCAAACAGAGCAACATCAAGCCTCCACATGACCTCAGATTCAAAGTCAGAGGACAGTAAACAATGGGTTTGGATGCCACCTGGATGGCAATACCTGAACCATATGAGTGGAAAACCACTAGGACCTCTTCTATCCCAAGAAGGAGATGCAGAACATCCCCAACACCGGGGAAGGACCCCTAACCGGAGCCCAAAAAGACCTCACTGTCTAATGTCCCGAAAAAGGAACAACCAACTCCCGAAGGGAATCCAAGTCCCCCGAAGGCGACCCATCCACAAGGAGAACAGACAATCCAAGAGGTCTCCATAAAGAAGAGAACCCCTAAAGGAGCAAGTCCAAAAAAGACAATTTCCTAAAGCAACACCGCCCCGACCGGCGGAAAGGAGTCGCTAAGCACTATCATTTTCCCAGCCCGTGGGAAGGAATACTCTAGGTTCTGAGGGTATCGGAAGCAACAGAGAGTGACAAAGCAAAATTCACTGACCCAGTCACCAGAGAGACGACTATTTCGTACTAAAACAATCCCGAGAGCCGCACAGACCCGCAAGTCCTCTTGAGAATGCTTAACTGAAACTTTTAAAACAAATAAGAAACATAAATAACGTTAATAGCACTCGGCACCCCAACCTGACCAGCAAGGTATAATAGGCGCCATATGTCTGAATAAGCAGCGAGACAGAAGATCTGAACCCAAGCAGGACCAGCCTGCAACCAAGGTCATAACTGCCAAGCTGGCAAAAACAGACAAACATGGGACTAACGTGTCCCGAACAACTTCCGTAGAAGCAAACAGCAAGTATTGATCCCAGAGAAAGTTCCCACAGGAAACATAGTATGATAAATAAAAAATAGAATTCATCCTAACTGGATAAAATAAAATAACAGGCAACCCGAGGGTTAACGCCCAAGAAGAACAGAAAGATCTGCAGGACCAGCCTAATGGAAACCCTGTTCTTCCAAAAAACTGGAAATGATCTCGATAACAAGGCTTAAAGGAGATTACTTCATCCCCCCATTTCTAATGAGGTGAGCCATTCGAAGTAGGAGACTGGTGAGTCCCATAATCCGAGAAGGATAGGGTCCCCAAACAGTTCAAAAAACATGTCAGTAGAACACAAAGGCGAGCCAGCCTGTAACGAAGGATACAACACTCAGGAACAGTTACACCAGCAGGGAACTGCACATACCCTCCTGTGACCGAGAGACCTGGGGCAATCGGGCACGAACACAATCGCAAATAAACATCTGGACTTTGTAGACGTGCAAGCGCCAAAAGTAGGTAAAAGCGAAAACGTGCCACAACCTCCGGGGGAACAATCCACCCTCTGAGGAGGAAAAAACATAACTTGGGTCACCCGCATGTGTAGTAGTAGGGAACTCGCCTCCTGGAGGACAGAGCCCCCAAGGAAGATGGCTCAGCAGTCCCTTGAATCCCTACTTGAATCCGAGCCCGAGGAACAAGGCGCTCTAGAATGGCCTAAAGAACATAACTGACTGAAGAATGTAAGTTTAGAAGCCGGACCATTTTTGGTTCACAATCTGTGTTGTCCTTGCTGATTGGTGGATAAATGCTGTCCAGGGTTCTGAACCAAAAATTGTCTGGCTCCTTAGCTTAGATGCCTTCTTTTTCAAATAATGATAGCAAGAGAACAAAGAAAAATTGATAATAGGAGTAAATTAGAAATGTGCTTAAAATTGCATGCTCTATCTGAATCATGAAAGAAAATGTTGGGTTTAGTATCCCTTTAAAGGGACATGACACCCAATAGTTTACTTTCATGATTCAAATAGAGCATGTGATTTTAAACAACTTTCCAATTTACTCCTTTTATCCAATTTGCTTTATTTTCTTGGTATCCTTTTTTGAAGGAGCGGCTATGCACTACTGGGAGCTATCTGAAGACATCTGGTAAACCAATGAAGAGAGGCATTTTTTGTGCAGCCACCAATCAGCAGCTAGCTCCCAGTAATGCATTGCTGCTCCTGAGCCTACCTAGATATGCTAAGGATACCAAGAGAACAAAGCAATTTAGATAATAGAAGCAAATTGTAAAGTTGTTTAAAATCACATGCTCTGTCTGAATCATGAAAGTTTGGGTTTCATGTCCCTTTAAGACTGCCGTATCCCAATGAAAGATAAGGGGGTTCACAAGAAAGAGCAGATAATTTGTAAACTCTTCTAGCAGGAGAGATAGCCAAAAGTAACAAAACCTTGCAAGAAAGAAGTTTAAAAGGACAGTGAACTTCAAAAATAATGTTATATGTCTACCAGTAGTAATATATGTTAGATGTCTCCCAGAAGTGCATAGCCGCTCCTTCAAAAAAGGATACCAAGAGAATGAAGCAAATTGGATAAAAGTAAATTGGAAAGTCTACTCAATTTGAACCATGAAAAATAAGAAAATGAAAAATATTGGGTTTCATGTCCCTTTAAGGACTAAGCTTGATTTCTTGCCTAAAGTTGTGTCTTCTGACAATATCAGTAGGGAAATTGTACAACATTATTTTTTTAAGTTTACTGTCCCTTCAATATCAACTTTATGCATAGGCTCAAAAGGAGGAGCCTGCAAAACCTTTAACACCAAGTTAAAGGGACATGAAACCCAATTTTCTTACATGATATAGATAGAAAAACAGAATTTATGTTTACCTGATAAATTACTTTCTCCAACGGTGTGTCCGGTCCACGGCGTCATCCTTACTTGTGGGATATTCTCTTCCCCAACAGGAAATGGCAAAGAGCCCAGCAAAGCTGGTCACATGATCCCTCCTAGGCTCCGCCTTCCCCAGTCATTCGACCGACGTAAAGGAGGAATATTTGCATAGGAGAAACCATATGATACCGTGGTGACTGTAGTTAAAGAAAATAAATTATCAGACCTGATTAAAAAACCAGGGCGGGCCGTGGACCGGACACACCGTTGGAGAAAGTAATTTATCAGGTAAACATAAATTCTGTTTTCTCCAACATCGGTGTGTCCGGTCCACGGCGTCATCCTTACTTGTGGGAACCAATACCAAAGCTTTAGGACACGGATGAAGGGAGGGAGCAAATCAGGTCACCTAAATGGAAGGCACCATGGCTTGCAAAACCTTTCTCCCAAAAATAGCCTCAGAAGAAGCAAAAGTATCAAACTTGTAAAATTTGGTAAAAGTGTGCAGTGAAGACAAAGACGCTGCCTTACATATCTGATCAACAGAAGCCTCGTTCTTGAAGGCCCATGTGGAAGCCACAGCCCTAGTGGAATGAGCTGTGATTCTTTCAGGAGGCTGCCGTCCGGCAGTCTCATAAGCCAATCTGATGATGCTTTTAATCCAAAAAGAGAGAGAGGTAGAAGTTGCTTTTTGACCTCTCCTTTTACCAGAATAAACAACAAACAAGGAAGATGTTTGTCTAAAATCCTTTGTAGCATCTAAATAGAATTTTAGAGCGCGAACAACATCCAAATTGTGCAACAAACGTTCCTTCTTTGAAACTGGATTCGGACACAAAGAAGGCACGACTATCTCCTGGTTAATGTTTTTGTTAGAAACAACTTTCGGAAGAAAACCAGGTTTAGTACGTAAAACCACCTTATCTGCATGGAACACCAGATAAGGAGGAGAACACTGCAGAGCAGATAATTCTGAAACTCTTCTAGCAGAAGAAATTGCAACCAAAAACAAAACTTTCCAAGATAATAACTTAATATCAACGGAATGTAAGGGTTCAAACGGAACCCCCTGAAGAACTGAAAGAACTAAATTGAGACTCCAAGGAGGAGTCAAAGGTTTGTAAACAGGCTTGATTCTAACCAGAGCCTGAACAAAGGCTTGAACATCTGGCACAGCTGCCAGCTTTTTGTGAAGTAACACAGGCAAGGCAGAAATCTGTCCCTTCAAGGAACTTGCAGATAATCCTTTCTCCAATCCTTCTTGAAGAAAGGATAGAATCTTAGGAATTTTTACCTTGTCCCAAGGGAATCCTTTAGATTCACACCAACAGATATATTTTTTCCATATTTTGTGGTAAATTTTTCTAGTTACAGGCTTTCTGGCCTGAACAAGAGTATCAATAACAGAATCTGAGAACCCTCGCTTTGATAAGATCAAGCGTTCAATCTCCAAGCAGTCAGTTGGAGTGAGACCAGATTCGGATGTTCGAACGGACCTTGAACAAGAAGGTCTCGTCTCAAAGGTAGCTTCCATGGTGGAGCCGATGACATATTCACCAGGTCTGCATACCAAGTCCTGCGTGGCCACGCAGGAGCTATCAAGATCACCGATGCCCTCTCCTGATTGATCCTGGCTACCAGCCTGGGGATGAGAGGAAACGGCGGGAATACATAAGCTAGTTTGAAGGTCCAAGGTGCTACTAGTGCATCTACTAGAGTCGCCTTGGGATCCCTGGATCTGGACCCGTAGCAAGGAACCTTGAAGTTCTGACGAGAGGCCATCAGATCCATGTCTGGAATGCCCCACAGTTGAGTAATTTGGGCAAAGATTTCCGGATGGAGTTCCCACTCCCCCGGATGTAATGTCTGACGACTCAGAAAATCCGCTTCCCAATTTTCCACTCCTGGGATGTGGATTGCAGACAAGTGGCAGGAGTGAGTCTCCGCCCATTGAATGATTTTGGTCACTTCTTCCATCGCCAGGGAACTCCTTGTTCCCCCCTGATGGTTGATGTACGCAACAGTCGTCATGTTGTCTGATTGAAACCGTATGAACTTGGCCTTTGCTAGCTGAGGCCAAGCCTTGAGAGCATTGAGTATCGCTCTCAGTTCCAGAATATTTATCGGTAGAAGAGATTCTTCCCGAGACCAAAGACCCTGAGCTTTCAGGGGTCCCCAGACCGCGCCCCAGCCCATCAGACTGGCGTCGGTCGTGACAATGACCCACTCTGGTCTGCGGAAGCTCATCCCCTGTGACAGGTTGTCCAGGGACAGCCACCAACGGAGTGAATCTCTGGTCCTCTGATTTACTTGTATCGTCGGAGACAAGTCTGTATAGTCCCCATTCCACTGACTGAGCATGCACAGTTGTAATGGTCTTAGATGAATGCGCGCAAAAGGAACTATGTCCATTGCCGCTACCAGCAAACCTATTACTTCCATGCACTGCGCTATGGAAGGAAGAGGAACGGAATGAAGTATTTGACAAGAGTTTAGAAGTTTTGGTTTTCTGGCCTCTGTCAGAAAAATCCTCATTTCTAAGGAGTCTATTATTGTTCCCAAGAAGGGAACCCTCGTTGACGGAGATAGAGAACTCTTTTCTACGTTCACTTTCCATCCGTGAGATCTGAGAAAGGCCAGGACAATGTCCGTGTGAGCCTTTGCTTGAGGAAGGGACGACGCTTGAATCAGAATGTCGTCCAAGTAAGGTACTACTGCAATGCCCCTTGGTCTTAGCACCGCTAGAAGGGACCCTAGTACCTTTGTGAAAATCCTTGGAGCAGTGGCTAATCCGAACGGAAGTGCCACGAACTGGTAATGCTTGTCCAGGAATGCGAACCTTAGGAACCGATGATGTTCCTTGTGGATAGGAATATGTAGATACGCATCCTTTAAATCCACCGTGGTCATGAATTGACCTTCCTGGATGGAAGGAAGAATTGTTCGAATGGTTTCCATTTTGAACGATGGAACCTTGAGAAACTTGTTTAGGATCTTGAGATCTAAGATTGGTCTGAACGTTCCCTCTTTTTTGGGAACTACGAACAGATTGGAGTAGAACCCCATCCCTTGTTCTCCTAATGGAACAGGATGAATCACTCCCATTTTTAACAGGTCTTCTACACAATGTAAGAATGCCTGTTTTTTTATGTGGTCTAAAGACAATTGAGACCTGTGGAACCTCCCCCTTGGGGGAAGCCCCTTGAATTCCAGAAGATAACCTTGGGAGACTATTTCTAGCGCCCAAGGATCCAGAACATCTCTTGCCCAAGCCTGAGCGAAGAGAGAGAGTCTGCCCCCCACCAGATCCGGTCCCGGATCGGGGGCCAACATCTCATGCTGTCTTGGTAGCAGTGGCAGGTTTCTTGGCCTGCTTTCCCTTGTTCCAGCCTTGCATTGGTCTCCAGGCTGGCTTGGCTTGAGAAGTATTACCCTCTTGCTTAGAGGACGTAGCACTTGGGGCTGGTCCGTTTCTACGAAAGGGACGAAAATTAGGTTTATTTTTGGCCTTGAAAGACCTATCCTGAGGAAGGGCGTGGCCCTTGCCCCCAGTGATATCAGAGATAATCTCTTTCAAGTCAGGGCCAAACAGCGTTTTCCCCTTGAAAGGAATGTTAAGCAATTTGTTCTTGGAAGACGCATCCGCTGACCAAGATTTTAACCAAAGCGCTCTGCGCGCCACAATAGCAAACCGAGAATTTTTCGCCGCTAACCTAGCCAATTGCAAAGTGGCGTCTAGGGTGAAAGAATTAGCCAATTTGAGAGCACGGATTCTGTCCATAATCTCCTCATAAGAAGGAGAATTACTAGTGATCGCCTTTTCTAGCTCATCGAACCAGAAACACGCGGCTGTAGTGACAGGGACAATGCATGAAATTGGTTGTAGAAGGTAACCTTGCTGAACAAACATCTTTTTAAGCAAACCTTCTAATTTTTTATCCATAGGATCTTTGAAAGCACAACTATCTTCTATGGGTATAGTGGTGCGTTTGTTTAGAGTAGAAACCGCCCCCTCGACCTTGGGGACTGTCTGCCATAAGTCCTTTCTGGGGTCGACCATAGGAAACAATTTTTTAAATATGGGGGGAGGGACGAAAGGTATACCGGGCCTTTCCCATTCTTTATTTACAATGTCCGCCACCCGCTTGGGTATAGGAAAAGCTTCGGGGGGCCCCGGGACCTCTAGGAACTTGTCCATTTTACATAGTTTCTCTGGGATGACCAAATTCTCACAATCATCCAGAGTGGATAACACCTCCTTAAGCAGAGCGCGGAGATGTTCTAACTTAAGTTTCAATGTAATCACATCAGGTTCAGCTTGTTGAGAAATTTTCCCTGAATCTGAAATTTCTCCCTCAGACAAAACCTCCCTGGCCCCCTCAGACTGGTGTAGGGGCCCTTCAGAAACAATATCATCAGCGTCCTCATGCTCTTCAGTATTTTCTAAAACAGAGCAGTCGCGCTTTCGCTGATAAGTGGGCATTTTGGCCAAAATGTTTTTGATAGAATTATCCATTATAGCCGTTAATTGTTGCATAGTAAGGAGTATTGGCGCGCTAGATGTACTAGGGGCCTCCTGTGTGGGCAAGACTGGTGTAGACGAAGGAGGGGATGATGCAGTACCATGCTTACTCCCCTCACTTGAGGAATCATCTTGGGCATCATTTTCTCTAAATTTTGTGTCACATAAATCACATCTATTTAAATGAGAAGGAACCTTGGCTTCCCCACATTCAGAACACAGTCTATCTGGCAGTTCAGACATGTTAAACAGGCATAAACTTGATAACAAAGTACAAAAAACGTTTTAAAATAAAACCGTTACTGTCACTTTAAATTTTAAACTGAACACACTTTATTACTGCAATTGCGAAAAAGTATGAAGGAATTGTTCAAAATTCACCAAAATTTCACCACAGTGTCTTAAAGCCTTAAAAGTATTGCACACCAAATTTGGAAGCTTTAACCCTTAAAATAACGGAACCAGAGCCGTTTTTACATTTAACCCCTTTACAGTCCCTGGTATCTGCTTTGCTGAGACCCAACCAAGCCCAAAGGGGAATACGATACCAAATGACGCCTTCAGAAAGTCTTTTCTATGTATCAGAGCTCCTCACACATGCATCTGCATGTCATGCTTCTCAAAAACAAGTGCGCAATACAGGCGCGAAAATGAGACTCTGCCTATGATTAGGGAAAGCCCCTAAAGAATAAGGTGTCCAATACAGTGCCTGCCGGTTATTTTACAAAATTCCCAAGATTAAAATAATTCCTCAAGGCTATGGAGTATAAAATATGTTTATATATAAATCGATTTAGCCCAGAAAATGTCTACAGTCTTAAAAAGCCCTTGTGAAGCCCTTATTTACTGTCTGTAATAAAAATGGCTTACCGGATCCCATAGGGAAAATGACAGCTTCCAGCATTACATCGTCTTGTTAGAATGTGTCATACCTCAAGCAGCAAAAGTCTGCTCACTGTTCCCCCAACTGAAGTTAATTCCTCTCAACAGTCCTGTGTGGAACAGCCATCGATTTTAGTAACGGTTGCTAAAATCATTTTCCTCTTACAAACAGAAATCTTCATCTCTTTTCTGTTTCAGAGTAAATAGTACATACCAGCACTATTTTAAAATAACAAACTCTTGATTGAATAATAAAAAACTACAGTTAAACACTAAAAAACTCTAAGCCATCTCCGTGGAGATGTTGCCTGTACAACGGCAAAGAGAATGACTGGGGAAGGCGGAGCCTAGGAGGGATCATGTGACCAGCTTTGCTGGGCTCTTTGCCATTTCCTGTTGGGGAAGAGAATATCCCACAAGTAAGGATGACGCCGTGGACCGGACACACCTATGTTGGAGAAATACAATTTTAAACAACTTTCCAGTTTACTTCTATTAATCAAATTGTCTTCATTCTCTTGATATCATTTGTTAAAGGAGCAGCAATGCACTACTGTTTTCTAACTGAACATATGGGGGAGCCAATGACAATGTGTGTGTGTATATATATATATATATATATATATATATATATATATATATATATATATATATATATATATATATATATATATATATATATATATATATATATATATATATATATATATATATATATATATATATATATATATATCTCCACCAATCAGCAGCTCGATCCTAGGTTCTTTGCTGCTGCTGAGCTGGATAACAAAAGAAGGAAGCAAATTAAATAATAGAAGTAAATTGGGATGTTTAAAATTGTATGCTCTGTCTAAATCATGAAAGTCTAATTATGACTTTATTGTCCCTTTAAGAATCCATGGAAAAGAAATTGGAAGGTCTGTGACAGATTTTCCCATTAAGTGAAAAAAAAGAGCCACCAACCTTACTCCATATACATCCCTCTGACAAACAATGTACTCATAGGGAAAAACAAGCCTCAACAGAAACCCCTCTCTGAAGAATCAAATAAACATCTTCAACCAAAAGACAAGACTAAGGTACCTGTGAGGTAACAGAATTTATGTTTACCTGATAAATTACTTTCTCCAACGGTGTGTCCGGTCCACGGCGTCATCCTTACTTGTGGGATATTCTCTTCCCCAACAGGAAATGGCAAAGAGCCCAGCAAAGCTGGTCACATGATCCCTCCTAGGCTCCGCCTTCCCCAGTCATTCGACCGACGTAAAGGAGGAATATTTGCATAGGAGAAATCATATGATACCGTGGTGACTGTAGTTAGAGAAAATAAATCATCAGACCTGATTAAAAAACCAGGGCGGGCCGTGGACCGGACACACCGTTGGAGAAAGTAATTTATCAGGTAAACATAAATTCTGTTTTCTCCAACATAGGTGTGTCCGGTCCACGGCGTCATCCTTACTTGTGGGAACCAATACCAAAGCTTTAGGACACGGATGATGGGAGGGAGCAAATCAGGTCACCTAGATGGAAGGCACCTAGGCTTGCAAAACCTTTCTCCCAAAAATAGCCTCAGAAGAAGCAAAAGTATCAAATTTGTAAAATTTAGTAAAAGTGTGCAGTGAAGACCAAGTCGCTGCCTTACATATCTGATCAACAGAAGCCTCGTTCTTGAAGGCCCATGTGGAAGCCACGGCCCTAGTGGAATGAGCTGTGATTCTTTCAGGAGGCTGTCGTCCGGCAGTCTCATAAGCCAATCTGATGATGCTTTTAATCCAAAAAGAGAGAGAGGTAGAAGTTGCTTTTTGACCTCTCCTTTTACCAGAATAAACAACAAACAAGGAAGATGTTTGTCTGAAATCCTTTGTAGCCTCTAAATAGAATTTTAGAGCACGAACTACATCCAAATTGTGCAACAAACGTTCCTTCTTTGAAACTGGATTCGGACACAAAGAAGGCACGACTATCTCCTGGTTAATATTTTTGTTAGAAACAACTTTCGGAAGAAAACCAGGTTTAGTACGCAAAACCACCTTATCTGCATGGAACACCAGATAAGGAGGAGAACACTGCAGAGCAGATAACTCTGAAACTCTTCTAGCAGAAGAAATTGCAACCAAAAACAAAACTTTCCAAGATAATAACTTGATATCAACGGAATGTAGGGGTTCAAACGGAACCCCCTGAAGAACTGAAAGAACTAAATTAAGACTCCAAGGAGGAGTCAAAGGTTTGTAAACAGGCTTGATTCTAACCAGAGCCTGAACAAAAGCTTGAACATCTGGCACAGCCGCCAGCTTTTTGTGAAGTAAAACAGATAAAGCAGAAATCTGTCCCTTCAAAGAACTTGCAGATAATCCTTTCTCCAAACCTTCTTGAAGAAAGGATAGAATCTTAGGAATTTTTATCTTGTTCCATGGGAATCCTTTAGATTCACACCAACAGATATATTTTTTCCATATTTTATGGTAGATTTTTCTAGTTACAGGCTTTCTGGCCTGAACAAGAGTATCAATGACAGAATCTGAGAACCCTCGCTTTGATAAAATCAAGCGTTCAATCTCCAAGCAGTCAGTTGGAGTGAGGCCAGATTCGGATGTTCGAACGGACCTTGAACAAGAAGGTCCTGTCTCAAAGGTAGCCTCCATGGTGGAGCCGATGACATATTCACCAGATCTGCATACCAAGTCCTGCGTGGCCACGCAGGAGCTATCAAGATCACCGATACCCTCTCCTGTTTGATCCTGGCTACCAGCCTGGGAATGAGAGGAAACGGTGGGAACACATAAGCTAGGTTGAAGCTCCAAGGTGCTACTAGTGCATCCACTAGAGTCGCCTTGGGATCCCTGGATCTGGACCCGTAGCAAGGAACCTTGAAGTTCTGACGAGACGCCATCAGATCCATGTCTGGAATGCCCCACAATTGAATTATTTGGGCAAAGATTTCCGGATGGAGTTCCCACTCCCCCGGATGAAATGTCTGACGACTCAGAAAATCCGCTTCCCAATTTTCCACTCCTGGGATGTGGATTGCAGACAAGTGGCAGGAGTGAGTCTCCGCCCATAGAATTATTTTGGTCACTTCTTCCATCGCCAGGGGACTCCTTGTTCCCCCCTGATGGTTGATATACGCAACAGTCGTCATGTTGTCTGATTGAAACTGTATGAATTTGGCCTTTGCTAGCTGAGGCCAAGCCTTGAGAGCATTGAATATCGCTCTCAGTTCCAGAATATTTATCGGGAGAAGAGATTCTTCCCGAGACCAAAGACCCTGAGCTTTCAGGGGTTCCCAGACCGCGCCCCAGCCCACCAGACTGGCGTCGGTCGTGACAATGACCCACTCTGGTCTGCGGAAGCTCATCCCTTGTGACAGGTTGTCCAGGGTCAGCCACCAACGGAGTGAATCTCTGGTCCTCTGATCCACTTGTATCGTCGGAGACAAGTCTGTATAATCCCCATTCCACTGACAGAGCATGCACAGTTGTAATGGTCTTAGATGAATTCGCGCAAAAGGAACTATGTCCATTGCCGCGACCATCAAACCTATTACTTCCATGCACTGCGCTATGGAAGGAAGAAGAACAGAATGAAGTACTTGACAAGCGCTTAGAAGTTTTGATTTTCTGGCCTCTGTCAGAAAAATCCTCATTTCTAAGGAGTCTATTATTGTTCCCAAGAAGGGAACTCTTGTTGACAGAGATAGAGAACTTTTTTCTACGTTCACTTTCCACCCGTGAGATCTGAGAAAGGCCAGGACAATGTCCGTATGAGCCTTTGCTTGAGGTAGAGACGACGCTTGAATCAGTATGTCGTCCAAGTAAGGTACTACTGCAATGCCCCTTGGTCTTAGCACCGCTAGAAGGGACCCTAGTACCTTTGTGAAAATCCTTGGAGCAGTGGCTAATCCGAATGGAAGTGCCACAAACTGGAAATGCTTGTCCAGAAAGGCGAACCTTAGGAACCGATGATGTTCCTTGTGGATAGGAATATGTAGATACGCATCCTTTAAATCCACCGTGGTCATGAATTGACCTTCCTGGATGGTAGGAAGAATTGTCCGAATGGTTTCCATTTTGAACGATGGAACCTTGAGAAATTTGTTTAGGATCTTGAGATCTAAGATTGGTCTGAATGTTCCCTCTTTTTTGGGAACTATGAACAGATTGGAGTAGAATCCCATCCCTTGTTCTCCTAATGGAACAGGATGAATCACTCCCATGTTTAACAGGTCTTCTACACAATGTAAGAATGCCTGTCTTTTTATGTGGTCTGAAGACAATTGAGACCTGTGGAACCTCCCCCTTGGGGGTAGCTCCTTGAATTCCAGAAGATAACCTTAGGAGACTATTTCTAGCGCCCAAGGATCCAGAACATCTCTTGCCCAAGCCTGAGCGAAGAGAGAGAGTCTGCCCCCCACCAGATCCGGTCCCGGATCGGGGGCCAACATCTCATGCTGTCTTGGTAGCAGTGGCAGGTTTCTTGGCCTGCTTACCCTTGTTCCAGCCTTGCATTGGCCTCCAGGCTGGCTTGGTTTGAGAAGTATTACCCTCTTGTTTAGAGGATGTAGAACTTGGGGCTGGTCCGTTTCTGCGAAAGGGACGAAAATTTGGTTTATTTTTAGCCTTGAAAGACCTATCCTGAGGAAGGGCGTGGCCCTTACCCCCAGTGATATCTGAAATAATCTCTTTCAAGTCAGGGCCAAACAGCGTTTTCCCCTTGAAAGGTATGTTAAGCAATTTGTTCTTGGAAGACGCATCCGCTGACCAAGATTTTAGCCAAAGCGCTCTGCGCGCTACAATAGCAAACCCCGAATTTTTCGCCGCTAATCTAGCCAATTGCAAAGTGGCGTCTAAAGTAAAAGAATTAGCCAATTTAAGAGCATGAATTATGTCAATAATCTCCTCATAAGAAGAATCTTTATTGAGCGACTTTTCTAGTTCATCGAACCAGAAACACGCTGCTGTAGTGACAGGAACAATGCATGAAATTGGTTGTAGAAGGTAACCTTGCTGAACAAACATCTTTTTAAGCAAACCCTCTAATTTTTTATCCATAGGATCTTTGAAAGCACAACTATCTTCTATAGGGATAGTAGTGCGTTTGTTTAGAGTAGAAACCGCCCCCTCGACCTTGGGGACTGTCTGCCATAAGTCCTTTCTGGGGTCGACCATAGGAAACAATTTCTTAAATATAGGGGGAGGGACAAAAGGTATGCCGGGCCTTTCCCATTCTTTGTTTACAATGTCCGCCACCTGCTTGGGTATAGGAAAAGCTTCGGGGGGCCCCGGGACCTCTAGGAACTTGTCCATCTTACATAATTTCTCTGGAATGACCAAATTGTCACAATCATCCAGAGTAGATAACACCTCCTTAAGCAGAGCGCGGAGATGTTCCAATTTAAATTTGAATGTAATCACATCAGGTTCAGCTTGTTGAGAAATTTTCCCTGAATCTGAAATTTCTCCCTCAGACAAAACCTCCCTGGCCCCCTCAGACTGGTGTAGGGGCATTTCAGAACCATTATCATCAGCGTCCTCATGCTCTTCGGTATTTTCTAAAACAGAGCAGTCGCGCTTTCGCTGATAAGTGGGCATTTTGGCTAAAATGTTTTTGATAGAATTATCCATTACAGCCGTTAATTGTTGCATAGTAAGGAGTATTGGCGCACTAGATGTACTAGGGGCCTCCTGTGTGGGCAAGACTGGCGTAGACGAAGGAGGGGATGATGCAGTACCATGCTTACTCCCCTCACTTGAGGAATCATCTTGGGCATCATTTTCTCTAAATTTTGTGTCACATACATCACATCTATTTAAATGAGAAGGAACCTTGGCTTCCTCACATACAGAACATAGTCTATCTGATAGTTCAGACATGTTAAACAGGAATAAACTTGATAACAAAGTACAAAAAACGTTTTAAAATAAAACCGTTACTGTCACTTTAAATTTTAAACTGAACACACTTTATTACTGAAAATGTGAAAAAGTATGAAGGAATTGTTCAAAATTCACCAAAATTTCACCACAGTGTCTTAAAGCCTTAAAAGTATTGCACACCAAATTTGAAAGCTTTAACTCTTAAAATAACGGAACCGGAGCCGTTTTTATATTTAACCCCTATACAGTCCCTGGTATCTGCTTTGCTGAGACCCAACCAAGCCCAGAGGGGAATACGATACCAAATGACGCCTTCAGTAAGCTTTTTCTATGTATCTGAGCTCCTCACACATGCATCTGCATGCCTTGCTTCCCAAAAACAACTGCGCAATAGAGGCGCGAAAATGAGGCTCTGCCTATGATTAGAGAAGGCCCCCAGTGAAAAAGGTGTCCAATACAGTGCCTGCCGGTTATTTAACATAATTCCCAAGAATAAAATAACTCCTCAAAGCTATAAACTATTAAAAATGCTTATAAATCAATCGTTTTAGCCCAGAAAAATGTCTACCAGTCTTTAAGCCCTTGTGAAGCCCTTTATTCTTATTTAATAAAAATGGCTTACCGGATCCCATAGGGAAAATGACAGCTTCCAGCATTACCAAGTCTTGTTAGAAATGTGTCATACCTCAAGCAGCAAAAGTCTGCTCACTGTTTCCCCCAACTGAAGTTAATTCCTCTCAACAGTCCTGTGTGGAAACAGCCATCGATTTTAGTAACGGTTGCTAAAATCATTTTCCTCTTACAAACAGAAATCTTCATCTCTTTTCTGTTTCAGAGTAAATAGTACATACCAGCACTATTTTAAAATAACAAACTCTTGATTGAAGAATAAAAACTACATTTAAACACCAAAAAACTCTAAGCCATCTCCGTGGAGATGTTGCCTGTACAACGGCAAAGAGAATGACTGGGGAAGGCGGAGCCTAGGAGGAATCATGTGACCAGCTTTGCTGGGCTCTTTGCCATTTCCTGTTGGGGAAGAGAATATCCCACAAGTAAGGATGACGCCGTGGACCGGACACACCTATGTTGGAGAAAAGAAGGTTTTTTTCAGAGCTCTTGGGGTTTGGGTATCTTTGCCTCCTACTAATGGTAGGGTAAGGTAATTCCCAGGAGTAAGGGATCAGGATTCTTATCACCTGTATGAAATAAATCATATTTATATGCTGAAGATTAACATTGTATAAAATATTAACTCTCCCTAGTCCATATCTCTATCATATCTATTGGGTCACAATATAATCCCAGAAAAGCCCCTTATGCAGTAACTGATGGTAAATCTCTTATTGTATTGGACTTCACACTGGGTACATGTGCTGAAGGCACTCTCACTGCACTCTCACTGCTCGAGAGCCAACAAAACCCTACCCAGTCTAGCTGTCCTTGTTTCCAAAGATGGCTTAAAGGGACACTCAAGTCAAAATAAACTTTTATGATTCAGGAAGAACATGAAATTTTTAAGACACTTTTCAATTTACTTCAATTATCAAATTTTGCAGTCTTTTTATATTCACACTTTCTGGGGAACAAGATCCTACTGAGCATGTGCACAAGCTCACAGGGTATACATAATTGGAAATTAACAACCAAATATAAGTAATTTCTATATCTTGGCCCATACCCTGGGTAATACTTACCAGTGAGAGCCCCTCTCCAGAGGGCCGTGGACAGAATTATCCACTCCCCTTATTTACCATAAAAGCTTGTAGTAGGACACCCCCCCCTTCCTCCTTCTAGAGATGTCCAGCCAATAACAGGTGAACCAAGCAAGGGATTTGGTTGTTAATTTCCAATTATCTTGGCCCCCCTGGTAATACTTACCAGATGAGAGAATACAAAGCAGATATATGAAAGGGTGGGAAATAAATTCATAACATAAGCATCAGCTTGAAGTGCCCAAGAGGTTGATAAAGCCCTAGTGGAATGAGCCTTAAGCCCTTCAGCTAACTGTTCCCCTTTTGTCTATAGGCTCTGATAATAGCCTGCACAATCCAGCGAGAAATTGGCGATCTTGATGGAGCTTGACCCTAACAAGGGCTTTTAGGAACAAACAAACAATCGTTCTGTCTTACAAATATCTTGAGTCCTTCTGACATAAATATGGAGACATTGGACCACATCTAAAAGATATAATGGTTTGGTTTGAGAGTCCTAGTTTTTTGGGCAACATGAAGGAAGAATAATATCTTGGTGTTTATGAAAGCCGGATACCACTTTAGGAAGGAATTCAGGAATAGTACGGGGAACCACCTTGTCCTGATGAAAAACAATGTTTGTTTCTTTTACTGACAGAGCTTGGCGTTCTGACACTCGCCGAGCCGATGTAATAGCCACCAGAAAAGTGGTCTTCAAGGTGAGAAACCATAAAGAAACTTCACATAAAGGTTCAAATGGAGCTTCCAGAAGAGAATCCAAAACCAAAGGCTGGTCCCAGGATGGAATGCGTTTTAACAGATGGACGGATATCGGCCAAAGCTTGAAAAAATTGAATTATTAACGGATCCTGAGCCCACCTAATCCCAGATATGTCAGAAATTTGAACTTTAAGGGTTCTAGCACTAAGACCCTGAAGAAATTTATTGTGTAGAAAATCAAGTAGATGAAATAACTTGATAGTTGCAGTGGAAATATGGTGTGTAATCGTCCATGATGAAAAAATGTCCCATATGCGATACTATGCCTTAGAAGTAGTACCCTTTCGTGCTTCTAGAAGTGTCTGAATAGCGGGCACTGAAACATTAATTTGTTTCAGTCTGGAGATCTCAGCAACCAGGCCACTAGCTTCAATTGTTGTGGATTTGGGTGAATTACTGGTCCCTGGTTCAGCATGTCCCAGGAGACTGGGAGATGCTAGTGAGGTTGAATCACCAGTTTTTGTACCAGAGGAAACCAATGTCTGCGAGGCCAGAAGGGAAGGATGATTTCAAGGCAGAGGTCATGAGAGCTATTTCTGTAAGTCCTCAAAAACTGACTATCCTCTGAAACAGCCACCTGTTAAGTTGCCATTCTGTTGGAAGAATTTGACTTCTGTTCAAGTAATCTGCCTGAATATTCTCTGATCCTGGAACATGGACTGCAGAGAGGAACTGAATGTGGTGTTGAGCCCACTTGAAGATTGGAGACAACTCCTTTAAAAGGCACCTAAACTCCTTGATCCTCCTTGAAAGTGTAGATATGCTGCAGCTGTTCTGTTGTCTGTGAGGATTTTCACCGCCTTTCCTATTAGTAGTTGCTGAAAGGCACGAAGATGCCATTAGGATGTTTATTGGAAGAGACTGCAATTGTTTCTCCCATGTTCTTTGAGCAAATTTTCCTTGGCAATGTGCTCCCCATCCCTATCCCTTATTGCATTCACCTCCAGGCTAGATAAATGCTAGTTCCCCTCCCAAACAGCTTTAACTGGAGCTTTATTCCTACCTGCACTGGCTCTGATGTTCTTTTAGAAAGTGGCAGTGGTTCCTCCAGCTCCTCCACCCAGAGAGGATGACCTGAGTAAGCGAGCCATCAAGAGGGTGTTGCTACTGGCTGTAGAGATGCTCCTGCTAATGGGACTGCTGCCTCACACAGTGCACATCACTATTCTAAGAGATAGGAGGAATACTGTAAATTTCTCTCAAGGACCCAGAAAGATACCTGGCTCAAAACCAGCGTTGTGCTCAGTGTGCTTCTAGTAAAATATATAACTTTTAGTGTTAACATTTTTCTTTGCACGTGCATGTGAAGCACAGCTAGATATTTTCAGTGCACCTGCATTTTAAATACTGCAGCTGCTCAGAGCACCAGTGGGGCTTGTATTATGTCAGCAATTAAATTGAGTCATTACCAGATGTTACAAGCACTTTAGGTTCTCTGAGCAAGTGCTGTGTTAAAAATGCTGGTGCACGGTGCATAATTAAATACACTTTTGAAACAGCTGTAGCTTTTTGAGAAGCATTTTTGCTAATACAAGTTTATTACAAAAAAGCTTCTATTCAAAACGGAAATGCACCCATGTGGACTCCACTTTTAGCTGCAATGTCCCTTTATTTTTTTTTATTTTTTTTTAATTCCTACTCTTTCACCAGTATTTTGAGATCCACTCATCTAACTTTCTTCTTGCAACCATAAACCAGATTGGATTTAGTGCCGTAATAACACCTGCGGAAGTACTGCTGTAACCAAGGAACCTAAAGATTCCATGCTGAGTATTCACTGCAAGCAGTTTCTCTCTACTATAGCGAGACTGGAGGCGCTGGAAGCATCTTAATTGTGCAATCAATAGACGCCTTTTTGTTTTACTTTTTTCTAAAAAATAAAAAGTTTTTTCTTTTAAATATATGAAACCTCAAAACCATATGAACCATATTTTCTTTACTAGAAATGATTCATGTTTATGCAAAATCAGCATAATCTATGACTTCCAGCATTTATCAACCCATAGTAGTGCATCCTTTATACATGCCAAGACCAGGCTTCCAATTGGATACACAATTTTCACATTTACTAAAAAATAAAAATTGCAATTTCTCACAAATTGAAAAGCTTTGTAGACAAACATGAAAATGTTAAACAACACTTTTATATTTCACCAAGTCATAAGTTTGAAAACATAATTATGCCATAAATATCACTGAAAACTATTATAGCATTTGTTAATAAAAATAAGGATGCTTTCTGCTCATAAGCTGCTTCATTAGTTTTAATATAGTTTGCCTACCCAGGAGAAAAGGATCCTAATATTTTAATTCTGTATACAACCCCCTACTCTAGCAATTAATATTTAACAAATTTTATGTAAAAGTATACCAAGCTCTGCAATAATCACAAATTGTTATTTTATATCCCTGAAAAGAAAGGTGTTCAGACATCCATCTCATTATCCCCTTGGACTCAAGAATGTATTGCAACAATACGAGCTATATTTTCTGGCACGCACTTAAACAGGGCAAAAAATTAAAATGACGTAACATCTTTTGCACAAAACAATAAAATGGTATAGGGCACTTCAAATTTACACTGAAACAGGAACGCATGTTTGTGCACATCTAATCATCAATCATTGATTACTCATTGGCTAATAAGGTTAACTCCCGTCTCCCCATCTCTTTTGGGAAACAAGGATATGCTTTCAAATACCATATAAACAAAAAGTTACTGTAGAAAGGATTGCAGCATAAAAAAAAGAGGGGTGTATTAAACATTGACAAGAGTAATTGTAAAAAACTCACAACATACATTGTAAGTTTACTGGAATTTAGTCAGGGCTCTTAAAAGTACGAAACACTTTAATCTATCCATTTAGAAGCAGTACGCCATAGTACCAGCCTTGCATCGTGGCAATTGAACGCATTTGGTGGCAATATAAGTGTCCCTACTTCAGAGATAAGTGGAATAAAAAAAAACACATACTTGTCAAAACATCTACGCTG
Organism: Bombina bombina; assembly: GCF_027579735.1. NCBI lineage: Eukaryota > Metazoa > Chordata > Amphibia > Anura > Bombinatoridae > Bombina > Bombina bombina. Next base: position 110,881,437 of record NC_069504.1, read on the forward strand.
AAAATGAGAAAGACAACGATGCCCCTAGTGCATGATGCTTTCCCATAAAGTGCTCTTTATGTCCTGGTCTTAGTTTAAAGTGAATGTACATTTTTGCTTATTAATTGTTACCTACTTGTTCACAATCTTATAAATATTCAAACCGCAATAATATTATTTTAAAATAAATTATGTTTATTGTTAGTTTTATCTATAAACTTATCTCCGCTCTATGCATTGAACTCCTCCCAAACGTCTTCTTCCTGTTTTTCCCCCTGCATTATTTTAATATCTACCGCCCACTTGATGACATCAGTTTGAATTGTGTTCCCGATCAGGGCTCTCATTTGCGCATGCGTTTACTATTTGGATGACAATACGTTAAGCAATCAATACACTGTAAACCTCGGCACCTCGTTTCACATCGCGCATGCGTTAATACTCAGTAACAAAGTTGAGTTGGTAATGCACTGAGTTGGTAACGTCATCGGGTAGTTTGCGCATGCGCAGTAGATACGCGTGACGTAGGGAACAACTGGCCTGACGCCCCGGGGGTGAGGAAAATAGTTCTAAATAGAAGTGTCAATCATCAAAATAATGTGGGACCATAATGGCGGGCGGAGGAATCGCCTATAAGAATACAACCTAAATTATTAACTATTTCTTTTTAGATTTTGATTTAGAGATTTTGATGAATGAAACTCACTTTTATTTTCGAAATTACACACTATGATGCAGAGCAAGTAGGTTGACTTTACATGCACTTTAATGCTTTTTTTAGCAAACTCCAGACCTACTGGTTTTGAGTAATGGCTTCATTCTTCCCACCCCTCCCATACAGACTGGTTTGATGCAGAGTTCTTGAAATTGTTGTCCAAGACTAGAATACATGTGCACCAGTCAGGGTGGATAAAAATCAATTATTTAAAAAGTCAGAATATTTTAAAATTTAAATCAGATTTTTTTATTTAAATAGGAATGTTTTTAAATAAAATGCTTTTTGAGGAAAGATCTATCTTAAAAAAGAGACACTAAACTTATTTTTTTCTTTCATGATTCAGATAGAGCATGCAATTTTAAGCAACTTTCTAATTTACTCCTATTATCATTTTTTCTTCATTCTCTTGCTATCTTTATTTAAAAAGGAGGAATGTAAAGCCGGCCCATTTTTGGTTCAGAACCTGGGTTTTGCTTGATTATTGGTTTGCTAAATGTGGCCACCAATAAGCAACGCTATCTATGGTGCTGAACCTAAAAATGGCTGACTCTTAAGATTTACATTTCAATTTTTAAATAAAGATAGCAAGAGAACGAATACATTTTGATAATAGAAGCAAATTGGAAAGTTTCTTAAAATTGCATGCTCTATCTGAATCAAGAAAGATAAAATTTGGGTTCAGTATCCTTTTAACCCCTTAGTGACCGGACCATTTTTTCAAATTTCTTACCGTTAAGGACCAGGGCTATTTTTACATTTCTGCAGTGTTTGTGCTTAGCTGTAATTTTTCTCTTACTCATTTACTGTACCCACACATATTGTATATATATTTATATACAAATTATTTACAAACAGCGTGTGCAATTATGGCACAAATGGTTGTAAATGCTTCTCTGGGATCCCCTTTGCTCAGAAATAGCAGACATTTATGGCTTTGGCATTACTTTTTGGTAATTAGAAAACCGCTAAATGCCGCTGCGCACCACACTTTAATTATGCCCAGCAGTGAAGAGGTTAATTAGGGAGCTTGTAAGGTTAATTTTAGCTTTAGTGTCGAGATCAACCACCCACCTGACACATCCCACCCCCGGTCCCCCTCCCTGACCCTTCTCAAACACCTCTCTTCCCTCTCCCACCCCACAATTGTCCCCACCATCTTAAGTACTGGGAGAAAGTCTGCCAGTACTAAAATAAAAGAGATATATACACATATATATATATACACACACATATATATATATATATATATATATATATATTTTATTATACTTTATTTATTAAGCGCCAACATATTCCGCAGCGCTCTCCATGGATACAATTCATTTAAATAAAACAATACAAGACTTGTAAGATACAGGACAAAATTTACAAACACATACAGGAGGGATTGAGGGCCCTATTCCCGTGGGAACTTACAATCTAGAAGGGTAGGAGGTTGGGAAACAGGAGGTGAGGACTGCAAGATTGAGAAAGATGTTAATACAGAGTTAGATGAGGGAAATGTTAGGTAAGTGAAATGAATTTATTATTGAGTTGGGTGGTAGGCTTCCCTGAACAGAAAAGTCTTCAGGGAGCATTTAAAGGAAGAAAGATTAGGGCAAAGCCTGACAGCACGAGGGAGAGTGTTCCAGAGGGTAGGTGGTGCACGACAGAAGTCCTGCAGTCTAGCATGAGAGGAGGTGATAGTCGCAGAAGCAAGGAGCAGGTCATTGTTGGATCTTAGTGGATGGGCTGGAGTATACTTGTGTATTAGAGAGGATAGGTAGAGGGGAGCGGCGTTGGTGAGAGTTTTGTATGTAAGGGTGAGAATTTTGAATTTAATTCTGCTGTGAATGGGGAGCCAATGAAGGGACTCACAGAGAGGTGCAGCAGATACAGTTCGACAGGAAAGGTGGATCAGCCTGGCAGAGGCATTTAGGATGGATTGAAGGGGGGAGAGGCGGGAAAGAGGAAGGCCAGCGAGTAGGTTGTTGCAGTAGTCAAGTCGGGAGATAACAAGGGAGTGGATTATTTGCTTTGTGGTGTCAGCGCTCAGAAAAGGGCGAATTTTAGAAATATTGCGTAGATGATTGCGGCAGGATGTAGAAAGCAATTGGATATAAGGGATGAAGGATAAGTTTGAGTCAAGTGTGACTCCGAGGCAGCGGACTTGGGGCGATGGGGAAATGGTGATGTCGTCAACAGGTATAGAGAAGTCAGAAGTTGGCGTAGAGCTTGAGGGGGGCATAAGAAGGAGCTCAGTCTTGGACATGTTAATCTTTAGGTGGTGAGAGGCCATCCAGGAAGAAATACCAGATAATCTGACATGAGAGAGGACAGAGGGAGAGAGAGCAGCGGTGGAAAGGTAGATCTGGGTGTCATCAGCATAGAGGTGATATTTGAAACCATAACTGTTGATAAGTTTACCTAGCGAAGAAGTATAGATGGAGAAGAGTAGAGGACCCAGAACAGATCCTTGAGGTACTCCAACAGACAGAGGCATAGGAGAGGAGGAGTCGCCGGCAAGTGACACAGAAAAAGACCTGTGAGAAAGATAGGAGTGAATCCAGGAAAGAGCAGTGTCACAGAGGCCAAAATAGCTAAGGGTCTGTAGGAGGAGGGGGTTGTCAACTGTGTTGAAGGCAGCTGAGAGGTCAAGTAAGATGTGTATAGAGTAGTGGCCAATATTTTTAGCAGAGAGATCGTTTGTGACCTTGGTAAGGGCAGTCTCAGTTGAGTGTTTTGGGCGGAATCTGGATTGCATTGGGTCAAGCAAGGAGTTGGCGGACAGGAATATATATATATATATATATATATATATATATATATATATATATATATATTCTGCAGTGTAGGTTCCAACCTAACCCCCCAAACAGCTCTATCAAGCTCCCCCCTCTTCCTATTTGTGGCAGCTGTCTGCCAGTACCCAGTTTCTAATAAAATTTGCTTCTTTTTTTTATAACCCGATTTTTCCATAGATTAGCTGCCTCCCTCAATATCCTACCCCCCCCAGATCCCTTTCCAAACAATTATTGCCCCCCCCCCCTCTCCTTCCTTCCCTTAGAGATTGTGTGCACACTGCACTGTGTAGCAGTCGGGCGCTCTCCCGCCTACCTCAACGCACTCCCGGAACAGTGGCCGGAACTACTCCAGCGATAGGCCACCCATCCACCATTGATCAGCACCATCGCTGGCCAATGCAGAGAGGGCCACAGAGTATTGCAGGATGCCTCAATATCGAGGCATCACTGCAATACCCTGAAAGCATCTGGAAGCGATCAAAATCGCTTCCAGTGCTTGAAACCCCAAAGGACGTGCCTGGCAAGTCCTTGGTCGTTAAGGGGTTAAGATAGTTTCTATTTAAGATACATTATAATCTAAAGGTAATTATCCTAAAATATAGATTTGTTTTTAATTATATAGCAAAATGCTGTATATTCATGGTTGTAATGTTTAATTTTTTTGGTAAATTAATTCCATTAATCCATTCACAATTTTATGCTCTCCCATAGGTTTCTGTCAGATTTTTTTTGGGTAACTGTTTTATCTTGAAGATATTATCACATATTCGGCCATATTACAAGTGGAGCGCTATTTAACACTCTCGCATTAAAGGGACACTGAACCCAAAACATTTTTTTGTGATTCAGATAGAGCATGACATTTTAAGAAACTTTGTAATTTACTCATATTATCAAATGTTCCTTATTCTCTTGGTATCTTTATTTGAAATGCAAGAATGTAAGTTTAGATGCCGGCCCATTTTTGGTGAACAACCTATGTTGTCCTTGCTGATTGGTGGATAAATTCATCCACCAATCAAAAACTGCTGTCCAGAGTGCTAAACCAAGAAAAAAGCTTAGATGCCTTCTTTTTTATATAAAGATAGCAAGAGAACTAAGAAACATTGATAATAGGAGTAAATTAGAAAGTTGCTTAAAAATTGCATGCTCTATCTGAATCACAAAAGAAAAATTTTGGGTTCAATGTCCCTTTAACTGCCTTAGAAGTTCAGCTTTTTGCCTTTAACGGGTTGCATTCGTATTAAGAGTTGAAAGTAAACTATTTTCTTTCTTGTGCTAATCTGACAAGTGAAAAAAGCCGAATTTAGAATATGGTGTTTGCATTCATGTTTTCCTCCATAGAATTCAACACCATACTCGCTCAAACCCATCGCTTATTCTTATGTGCGCTAACCCGACATGAAAATATGAATGTTTCACATTCCAATGTTCTTCACATAGAAGAAAATTTTCTATTCATTCATAATAAAAGTGTATTTGTGACACTTTTTAGTATTGCAAAACAGCCAGATCTCTGAGGACACAGTAATTCTAGTGCAAATCGCGATTGCGCTCAAGGGGTCGCATTTACTTCCAACTCGTAATACCAGCAGTAAACGCGACTATTGCAAACACCCACGATAAACCCCTTATCGGTTGTGTGCTAACGTTAGTGCTCCACTCGTAATCTGGCCTATTATTGGTTTTATAGTTCTCAAAACTGTGTCAATTTTTTTATAAAATAACAGAGTTTAGAAATAGACCTTAAAGACCTTAAAGGGACCCAAACTTTTAGGTTTCAGATAGAGCATACAATTTTCAGATTTACTTCTATTGTCAAATTTGCTTCATTCACTTGGTATCCTTTGTTGAAGGAGAGCAATGCTCTACTGGGGCCTAGTGGAATACATTGGGTAAGACAGTGTCATGCAGCTAGCTCACAGTAGTGCATTGCTTCTGAGCCTATGCATTATTTTCAACAATGGTTATCAAGAGAACAAAGCAAATTAGATAAGAGAAGTTAATATGAAAATTGTTAAAGATTGCATGGGTTTTTTTAACTTTACTGTCCCTTTTTATGCCATTGCTCCCCTGTAAAGCTATGTACACTGAATCAACCAATACTAGGTTTTTAGAAGCTCAATGAATAGAAGATTGTTTGGAGTGGAATAGATCTCCACAAGGACATAATTGTGAGGAGGGAGGGGCACGTATTAAAAATTAAATATAATGTTATTGTTTTAAATAAAACTATTTAAATTAATTAAGGTAATCATTGTTCTCCTTCCAATAAAGTAAAGCTGAAAAGTTGATCAAATATGAATGATTAACCTTCACCTCCCAGTAATTTCATTCATTCCAATGATCTATCTATGCATATCTAATAATATATAACCAAATCAGTAATGGTCCGATTTAATTAGAAAAATAATCTGAAAACGTATTATTCAAAAAATGAAAACCTTGCTATAAAACGGATTTTAAATCAGTCTGACTAGAGATTTAAATTGTCATTTAAATCAAACCCACCCTGGTACCAGTCACTGACTTCTATAGCTCCTTTAAAAGTAACTTATGGTCACTGAGTTTTTGAGGATGACCTCTCAGTACTGCCTGGGTGGTGGTGATGTAGCCTCCACTCCCTAATGATTGGTCCAACTAACTGGGATGTCCAAACATTTTCATTTTACTTTGTACCCTTTTCAAACTGATCCAGTTAAAGTTCTTTTTTATCTGATTCTATAAAGCTCTCTGGTCTGGCAAGATTCTATAAGATACCTCTCCGGGGATTATTTTAAAGGCAATTTTTACGTGTTTATTTCATTAATGGTAGTTTATGCTTTATATTAAGGAGAGATATTTCCTTTACAATATAATGCTCAGTCATATAAGAGGCCGATCTCTCTTCATGCCGGTGAGTTTTTGAGAATGGGGCCCATAGTGCTATAGAATGCTCATTATTGTTCATTTGTCACAGCATTCCTTTAGATTCACAGCCTGACCAATGATCTTTATCCAGAGTAAAACTTGTTTCTTTAATCTCTCACAGGTAGAGGTCATTATTTGTCCTGTGATTAGTGCAATTTTGTTTTAGACACTGAACTCCCAGAGAAGGGGCTAAATATTTTTGGAAATTTTTTTCCCCACCAAATATGTTTAAACAAGTCAAGTTAAAATAATTAAGACCCAATTATCCAAATCTCACCACAGCATAGAGCAAAATCATGCCCTTCTTTTACTGAGCACTATATTGTAAAGTAAGTGCCTCCTTAAGACAAAGAATATTTGTCAAACTCCCCTTAATGAGATACACCAGTTACCAAGGAAAAAATCCCAGAGATGCATCTTATAGAATCTCACAAGGCCAGAAAGCTTTAGAGAAATTGGGCCCTAATTTTAAGATAATGTATCACACAGCACAAAAGTTCAATATGCACAACAGTTTTTTAGTAAATTGTGGGAATTGGTCATGGGTCTGAATACTTTCTCTAAAATAAACGGAGCAGAAAAAAAAGAACGTTTCAAGCAAAGTGGTAATTGGGACAATTACAATTTTATCTACTGGAGTGTATTGAATTGTTTACAAATAGATCCTTTACCTTTATATTGGCATTTAAAATAGCTACATTTGTCAGTGGGTATCCCTACCGATACTGAAAGTTTCTATACTTAGGTATAGACTAAAGAAAAGCTGTTTAGACAAAGCAAAAGAAAAGCGGTTTAGACATTGGCAGCAGAAGAAATATGTAATAAAATCTAATTTTCAATTGTTCTAAGTATTGGGCTTTCCTTCCTTCTCTAGGTACTCTGTCCTTTATTGAAAGAGCAGCAATGCACTGCTGGAAGATAGCTAAGCACTCTGGGTGAGCCAATGACAAGAAGCATATGTGTGCAGCAAACAATATGCAGGTAGCTCCCAGTAGAGAATCGCTGCTCCGTAGCCTTCCTAAATATGCTTTTCCCCAAAAGGTAAGAAGAGAATGAAGCAAATTTGACAATTGACGTTAATTGTAAATGTATTTGAAATTGCATGCTCTATCTTCACTGGTTGACATAGCTGGCCAGGAAAGAAGACATTTAAAAGGAATATGATTCAGCCTTGTATGAATGTGTTTCTGCACTCATTTCCTTCTTGGGAAAAAAGAAAAGTAGGACAAATCACATCTTCCAAAGACAGGTAATTAATCAACTGCCAAAGACTGCACTGGGGAACCTAGTCTAATCTGCTCATTTGGATAAATAGGCACACACATTAAAGGGTTACCTTATCCTTATCAAACATTACATGTCAGGGATAAAGCGATCTTTTTATTCTGTCTTGTGTATATTTTATCATGTGTTCCAAACATCAGGTTTGTGTATATCTAACAAGAATGGGGGAATGTTCGCAGCACAAACCTGGTGTACCTACAAGGAGATAACATGACTGGTCTATCTTTTAACAAGAATAACCACAATATTGATTAAGGTCACAGGCTGAGTTAACAATACTAACCCTGATGTGCAGTAACTGTGCATCGTTTTATGTCACATTCAAATTACACAATTGCACAAAGGGGTTAAAACACAGTTATGAAGTTAGTTCCCGGAACATATGCCATATATGACTGGCTCAGGTTACAATTGGAAGTGCACTACCACCCAGCAGCTAACTATGAGTTGCAGGGGTTAAATCTGGGCTCGACAAATCTGTTCAAAATCTAAGAGCCAGTCCATAAATTTAGGAGCAAGAAACTTTTGGCCATCCCTATGAGATTATATAAAAGAGAGAACATAATATAAAACAAACTGTGTGTATGTGTAAATTTCCGGTGTGGCTGATGGCACCCCCGGGGGAAGAAGTCGGGGGCATCCATGGGTGTGTTGGGGACTCTAAATTAGGGCGCCAGGACCTAACTATAAGGTGCCAGTGGCTCCCTGGCACCTTGGGTGGTTAAGCCCTGAGGCTTCATGGTGAACACACAGTGTCTGCTGCACGTTTGTGCTATTGCACAAGAACATGCGTGTACAGCAATGCCCCCTGCTCAGCTGCAAGTAGAGCCTGTCAGTCGCCCTGGGAAAAAAATGTTAGGGGTGATTTCTATTCGCCAACTCAAGAGGTTTGCAGGGACGGTAAAAAGCAGCAGTCTCATGACTGCTCTATAGCAGCATTCAATGCTTAGTACATGGAACCCATAGTTCTGTGCAAGTAACAATTAACTAAGAAAATGCTCTAATGTGGTAGAAAACTTTCATATTGAACAATAATGTCCCTTTAAGAGAGAGAGAGTTTAATGTTGCATAAATGGTTTAAATAATAAACATAGAACTTTGCAAAAAACGTATTATTTTGCTTGCTTTTGCTGATCTATGTATCTGTAACTTTATTATACACACACAAAAACATACATGCTTGCTTTTGCTGTTCTATGTATCTGTAACTTTATTATACACACACAAAAACATACATGCTTGCTTTTGCTGTTCTATGTATCTGTAACTTTATTATACACACACAAAAACATACATGCTTGCTTTTGCTGTTCTATGTATCTGTAACTTTATTATACACACACAAAAACATACATGCTTGCTTTTGCTGTTCTATGTATCTGTAACTTTATTATACACACACAAAAACATACATGCTTGCTTTTGCTGTTCTATGTATCTGTAACTTTATTATACACACACAAAAACATACATGCTTGCTTTTGCTGTTCTATGTATCTGTAACTTTATTATACACACACAAAAACATACATGCTTGCTTTTGCTGATCTATGTATCTGTAACTTTATTATACATACACACAAAAACATACATGCTTGCTTTTGCTGTTCTATGTATCTGTAACTTTATTATACACACACAAAAACATGCATGCTTGCTTTTGCTGATCTATGTATCTGTAACTTTATTATACACACACAAAAACATACATGCTTGCTTTTGCTGATCTATGTATCTGTAACTTTATTATACACACACAAAAACATACATGCTTGCTTTTGCTGATCTATGTATCTGTAACTTTATTATACACACACAAAAACATACATGCTTGCTTTTGCTGTTCTATGTATCTGTAACTTTATTATACACACACAAAAACATACATGCTTGCTTTGCACTATCAAAGAATGTAATAGCGCTGCTCCTCTCCCATAAAGCTTTGTGTCATAATAACCAAATTATTTGGGCTAATCTGTTCAGCTAATCCATCTGGCCTCTCGTTTGATGTGGATTTATTTTTGCATAACCTACCCACTTTCTTTAACGTAATGTGAATGAGACTGTATCAGCGAGTGGATTAGCTGCACAGAGTAACATTAATTACAAGGAACACATCAGATCCTCAATAAAAGAGCAAGTATGGTCAAGAATAACAACCAAGAATGTACAAAAATGATACACATTTACACAATCTTGGCAATGCTAAAATATAACAGTCTTTTATTTATGATTAATAGAGACATAAACGAGCAAAAAGAAAATGTGTTCAGCATTTTATCAATACACTACTGCTTGCGTATTTCTTCTTGTTTAACCCATGCAAAATGAGCTGAACATTCTTAAAGGGACATTAAACACTAAATAAATCATTGCTTGAATGATGTAGTCAGCATAGATTAGCTTGAGAATAATCTGTACACATGTTTAAAAATGATATTAGTTGTTAAAATATTGAAAAAAATAAGGGTTAAAGTTAATTTCCATAAAGCAGTGGGCGCTGCCGTATTGTAACTTAGGTTTCCTTTTCTGCTGAGGCCAATTAGGAATGGTTATAAATGGCTTACTAGAGTGTGCAACCAATGACTGTATGGAATATAGCTGCATCTGCACTTCCATGTTTAACATGAATTGGAAAGCCCTCAATATTCAGAATTAAATTACAGGAAAGGAGAAGAAAATAAATAATGAAAGTATATTGCAAAGTTGTTTTACTACAAGTGATTAAACTATTTAGATTAATATCTTGAGGTATTTAAAGGAATGTTAAACCCACATTTTTCTTTCAGAATTCAGATAGAGCCTGCAATTTATCCACCAATCAGAAAGTGCTACCCAGGTGCTGAACCAAAAATGACCCGGCTTCTAAGCTTAAATTTCTGCTTTTCAAATAAAGATACCAAGAAAACGAAGAAAATTTGATAATAGGAGTAAATTAGAAAGTTGCTTAAAATTGCATGTGCTATCTGAATCATGAAATAAAAAAAATTTGGATTTCATATCCCTTTAATGTCCCTAGAGCAACAAGGTACTACTGGGACCTAGCTGATTATCCAATGACAAGAGACATGTATGAGAAACCACCAATCACCAGTTAGCTGCCAGTAGGGAATTCCTGCAACTCCTACCTAGTTATCTGTTTCAAAAAGAATACAAAGTCAATTTAATAAAGTAAACTGAACCATGATATTTTTATTTTGTTTTTCGTGTCACTTTAAAGGGACCGTATACACCAATTTTTATTTAACTGCATGTAATAGACACTACTATAAAGAATAATATGCACAGATACTGATATAAACATCCAGTATAAAACAGTTTAAAAACTTACGAAATATTCAGACACTCCCCCCCCCCCCTTCCCCGTTCCTCTGTATATGAAAAGACTCTACACAAACAGGAGCAAGCTGGAGTAGGTATACGTCGGTATTCTCCTAAAACCTTGGGGCTTGGTTAGGAGTCTGAAAATCAGTGCAACTATAATTTAAAAAAAAAAAAAAAAGCTGTATAGGATATATATATATATATATATATCTACAAAACATTTATGCAAAGAAAAATTGAGTGTATAATGTCCCTTTAACCCTTGACAAAATAGCACAGTCTTATGCAAAATAAAACTGACTAAACACAGTAGATACATCTTGTATAATGCACGCAGTGCTAGTAAGGCAGACTCTGTCAGAACCAAGAGTGAAGAGGAGATAAGCTGAAGAAAGAAAAACCAACAAGCAACATGAATCTGTACAGAAAAATTTCATATCAGAAAAAAAAAACGAACGGTGATCAATCCTTATTAGCTGGGTTCAGGAAGGTCCTGGCCACTTGATGAGCAGAGATAGAAATGTTCCGAACGACGGTACAGCGTTCCTAAAGAAAATTATTATTCCTAATATTATGATGCATTAGCACTGGCAGTGGCCATTTTTCAGTCCCATTTGTATGGTCACCAATGAAATATAGTCAAGTGGGGGGGGTGAAGATTTAGTGATCTTGAAAATTCTACACTGTTTATAGAAGCACTATATGCAGGTTTTATCTCAAGAATATATTTTGGTTTGCTTTTAAAACTATATATATTATTGTGCTAAATAACCAAAACACATCAAAGTAATCCCTATGAGCAAGTGAGCATGAATGTCAAAGTAAGCAACAAGTATTTCCTGTCCATTGCTATTTAAATGAAAGTGATAAAGAATAGGAAGATACCAAATGCACTAGAGCATTTTATTATCGAACTACTGCATGTGCATTTAAAGTGATGGTAAATCAGAGTGTTTAAATTAACTCACCCGGTCTGTGCTGTGGTACCTTGCTAAATTCAGCTCCTCCGGCCGCCCAAAGCACAGCGCTCTTTACCAATGAGGTGACGTTTCCGCTTCTAAACCAATAGCCGTACTAGTCATCTGACAGTGTTCTGTATGCAAGTACGGCTATTGGTTTAGAGGTGGAAACATCACCTTATTGAGAAAGGAGCGCTGTGCCGTAGGCGGTCAGAGGTACTGACTTAAAGTGAAGGTCAATTTTTGCATATTGCAATACACCACTGCAAACCTTAAAATACAAATATTACAGTCGCTAAGTTTATATTTATATAAAATTATTCGTTTTCACAAAAAATGTATATATATAATACCTCCGGTCTTGCTATTCGCTCCGCCCCTACCACACTTCCTTATTTATCTGTTGTGACATCGCTGTAGTTCCTACAAGCGGACTACGCTCGTGCACAACAGTATTTTCTAAATGCGCATGCGTTTCGTACACCCAGTAGCGCATGCGTTGAAGTAAAAATCATTACTTTGTATTCAATGAATATGTCCGCAATAGCTTTGAAAATATGCAGGAAAGATCGTAATCAGTCTTACCGTTTTTTTTAAAAATTTTGCCTCTGCTGCGATCGAGCGTAGTCGTGGATACAATGTATCAAGAGATTGTGAGAAGGGACAACGCATGCGCATAGCGTGAACGAGCAGGAGGACGATGATGTGTATTTTTTAACGCATGCACAGAACTTCGTAGTGACGCGAGAGAAAAGGGGCTGGACGCCACGGGGTTAGACGATATATTGGATACCAGGAATGTCACTCAATAACGGGAGTATGGCGGGCGGTTAATACAAAGACCACGGAGATGAATTAAAAGGTGAAAATAAATAATGTTAACAATAAATATCAATAAATTGATGAATGAACATAACTATTAATTTGAGTCAGCTATTGGAAAAAGTTAAGCAATGCTCCTGACTTGAGCTTCACTTTAAGCAAGGAGCCGCAGCACAGAAAGTGTGAGTTTAGCACCTTTTTTTCCACTAAGTGATCAATGAAATTGTACTGATAGTAAATCCTAGCGTTTTTTTAAATTTTAGGCACATTGTATGGGAAAGCCGACAGGCCAAAACTGTTCCTGGGTCCCAACAGTACCAATTGTAAAGCTTTGGATCAGTAAATGTTTAACTTTTTGAGGTCAGGGCTCGACAAACCCAGGAGCCTGGGAGCCACTGGCTCCTAGAATTTTACCCCTGGCTCCTAATTTTTTGGGTTATTCTCCATATATCTATATACAAATACCATTGGCTGGCTCCTAAAAGTGTATCCGACTCCTAAATATTCTTACTGTCTCCTAAATTTTAAACAGTTTTGTCGACCCCTGTTTTGAGGTCATAGGGTGAATTTCAGTAAACTGCAATGTTGCTGGAGACATTGAAAACAAAATCAATGTATTTGTATAATGTAGTATCTGCACCATGTATTTACCAGTATAACTCTAAAAACATGAGGGAGGGAGAGAGAGAGAGCAAAGTAAGTTTTAAAGGGACATGAAACTCATGATTCAAACAGAACATACAATTTAAAATAACTTTCTAATTTACTTATATTATTTTGCTTCATTCTCTGGGTATCCTCTCTTGGAGCAGCATTGCACCACTGGTAGCTAGCTGAACACATAAAGTGAGCCAATTACGACACAAAAAGAGCCAAAAGTAAAAAAAGAGCCAAAGTCAATGATGGGCTGCCTGCTTCCAAATCCGGCTGCTAACAAAGTTGCTGAATGCCCATGTCTAACAATCACCAATAGCTCCCAGTAGTGCACTGTTGCTCCTGAGCCTACCTAGGTTTGATTTTTAACAATGGATACCAAGAGAATAAAGCAAATTATATAACAGAAGAAAATTGGAAAATTGTTTAAAAATGTTGGAGTTGGTATACATTTAACTTGAACTGTAGCCAGAGAGGGTCACAAAAAAAACATCTTGGCAGGCTGCGTGCAACCCCTGGGCTGCCAGATGCACAGGCTTGCTTTGATCATTACATCTAAGGAAAAAAATACTAAAATTGACCCTACAATATAAAAATACAACAGAAAATACATCTGTAGTAACATTATTTTGAAGCTATTTAGTGAATGTGTCATTTTGGATCATTATCAAAGATATATTATACCAGTCTAGTAAAAGGTCCAATGTCACACAAGGATAAAAGTCATTAAAAAAAATTAAACATTACGGCGGCTACCTAAAGGCTATCTGTAGTGCGACTTCCACTGAACTATTCACACATAAATATGCAGGATAAAATTGTATCAAAAAGTGCATCAAAAATATTAACAAAATTGTTAACCAAAAACATATTTTATCAAAACGTAAAATAGGTATGTAAATTACACACTAATAAATCATATTAAAGGGAAAGTCTACACCAGAATTTTTATTGTTTTAAAAGATAGATAATCCCTTTATTACCCATTTCCCAGTTTTGCACAACCAACACAGTTATAATAATATACTTTTAACCTCTGTGATTATCTTGTATCTAAGCCTCTGCAAACTACCCTTTTTTCAGTTCTTTTGACAGACTTGCAGTCTAGCCAATCAGTGCCTGCTCTCAGATAACTTCACGTGCAGGAGCACAGTGTTATCTATATGAAATATGTGAACTAACACCCTCTAGTGATGAAAAACTGTTAAAATGCAATCTGAAAGAGGTGGGCTTCAAGGTCTAAGAAATTAGCATATGAACCTCCTAGGTTAAGCTTTCAACTAAGAATACCAAGAGAACAAAGCAAAATTGGTGATAAAAGTAAATTGGAAAATTGTTTAAAATGACATGCTCTATCTGAATCATGAAAGTTTATTTTGGCCTAGACTGTCTCTTTAAATAAAGGACCAGTAAAGAGTATTTTTTTTTTCAAATACATTTAAAAGGCACTAATGAAAAAGTAAATTATAATTCAACCTCAGATATATATATTTTTTAAATAACAAACAAAAGATTGACTTTATTTTTACAGATTTATGTATTCCTTTGTTGAGCTCAGGCAGCTCCCAAGACCTCCCACCACCTTTGTAGGTGTAACCACACCGTGATTGACATTTTCTGTAGTCCAATCACGTTGCAGAAATTTTAATACGCAATGCAGATGTGAACTCGCATGTACACACTCGCGTCTGCATTCCATTGCCGTTTCGGGAATGTAAGCTATAAAGGACAGCACAGCCGGCACCTCTACATATTATTTTGAAGGTGCTTGCTGCAGATATTGCTGTCAGAAAAACACTGTCACTTCCGCTGTAATCTGCCCTCAGCAAGAAATAGAGGGATGCTTTCAAGTGTCAATGTTAAAAAAAACACTAACATTAATTTACAAAATAAAAAAAGGTCACCAATCAATGAAAGAACGATCATATTGCACATATTAATAAATTAATATTTATTAAACCAGGTATCAAATATTAATAGTTCAATCTTTCAATATTGCACATTCCATATCACTGTGTGGATAACAGATAGGTGAGACAGTCTCACTCCAGAAAGATAGCTGTAAGACAAGAAATCCTTATCACCATATCATACACTCGGTTTGGAATCTTGAAGGGAGTAAGTGGGTTCCAAACAAAGTGACTAATAACAGCATCCTACTGATGGCCTACTGCTGACGAGAGGGTAGTCCTCCAGAGGAGCAGAGAAAGTAACGTCTAGTGGGAACGCTTGCTTACTGGTGATAAGGATTATTTGTCTTACAACTATTTCAAGTGAGATTGTCTCAACTATCCATTATCCACAGATGTACACTTGTCCTCCTGCACGCAGGCGCTTTTCTGCCTAGATGGGCACTGCTCCACCAAAGATGTGCGGTCCCTGATTGCCGGTGACATCACATGCAATGTCACTGATTCCTATAGGGCATGCGTGGAGCCGGAAAACTGCATAAACGTATATGCAGTTTTCATTAGCCAACAGCACCCACGTGATCTGGGAGGACAAGGAAAGCCATAATAATTTTAAAACTATCATTCTCAGGGATTATAAAACTGATATTATATATCTACAGTTTTATTTGTATATTATGTACACATTTTCTGTTAATATCCTGCAGTGTTGACTAGTCATTTAAGGACCAAGAACGTGCCTGACACGTCCTCTGGGGTTTCAAATGGTGATCGCTTCCACTTTTAGGGTATTGCAGTGATGCCTCGATATTGAGGCATCACTGCAATACCCTTTTTCACCCACCAATGCAGAGAGGGCCACTCTGAGGCCCTCTCTGCATCGGCCATAGATGGTGCCGATTGTTGGTGGGTGGGTGGGCGGACGATCGTTGTTTAGTTCCGGATCCGGTCACACAGAAGTGTGCGCGATGCAGCAGTAGTGCGGGGGGGATGGGGGGCGTGCGTGCACCACATTTACATTAATGTATTGTAAATGTATGGGAAGGAGGGAGAGGGAGGGGGGAATAAATGTTGGGCAAAGGATCTGGGAGGGAGGGTATTGAAATAAAAAAAAAAACACCTTTTTTTTTGCAAACTGGGTACTGCCAGTAGCCAAGATAGCGGCTAATAGGTAGAGGGGGGAGGGTTAGAGAGCTGTATGGGGGGGATCCAACACTGCAGAATCAATATAAAGGGAAAAAAAAAAAGCTTTTTATTTTAATACTGGCAGACTTTCTGCCAGTAATTAAGATGATGGTGACAATTGTGAGGTGGGGAGGAAAGAGAGCTGTTTGAGAGGAGTCAGGGAGGGATAAGGGGGTGGGATGTGTCAGGTGGGAGGCTGATCTCTACACTAAAGCTAAAAGTTAACCTTACAAGCTACCTAATTTACCCCTTAACTGCTGGGCATAATACACGTGTGATGCTCAGCTGCATTTAGCGGCCTTCTAATTACCAAAAAGTAATGCCAAAGCCATATATGTCTGCTATTTCTAAACAAAGGGGATCCCAGAGAAGCATTTACAACCATTTCTGCCATAATTGCACAAGCTGTTTGTAAATAATTTCAGTGAGAAACCTAAAGTTTGTGGAAAAAGTTTTTTTTTTATTTGATTGCATTTGGCGGTGATTTAAATGGTGGCATGAAATATACCAAAATGGGCCTAGATAAATACTTTGGGTTGTCTACTAAAAAAATATATATACATGTGAAGGGTTATTCAGGGATTCCTGACAGATATCAGTTACAATGTAACTATGGCTAATTTGAAAAAAAAATGGTTAGGAAATAGCAAAGTGCTACTTGTACTTATTGCCCTATAACTTGCAAAAAAGCAAAAGAACATGTAAACATTGGGTATTTCTAAACTCAGGACACAATTTATAAACTAAAATTTAGCAAGGGTCTTTTTTGGTGGTTGTAGATATGTAACAGATTTTGGGGGTCAAATTTTAATTTTTTTATCATATTTTATAAAAAAAATTATAGTAAATTATATGATATGAGGAAAATAATGGTATCTTTAAAAATTCCATTTAATGGTGAGAAAACTGTATATGTGTGGGTACAGTAAATAAGTAAGAAGAAAATTACAGCTAAACACAAACACTGCAAAAATGTAAAAATAGTCCTGGTCCTTAAAGGGACAGTTCGCCCAAAAAAAAAATTCCCATTTAAATTGTTCCCAATGATCCATTTTACCTCTTGGAGTGTATTTGATTGTTTACAAGTAGCTCCTTTACCTTTATTTTGGCCTTTGAAATAGCTGATTTATCTTGTGGTTTCCCAACCTATACTGAAAGTTGATACTGGAGTCTCAACTATTGAAGTAAGTAAACACAGCCAGCAAAAGAAATTCAACTCACAGTGGGGTGCAGGATAGTTACGTAAAAAATGATAATTTTTCATTGTTCTCTCTATGTATTGAGCTTCAGTTTTCCAGACAAATATAAGATAAGGAAGCAAGCCTGTGTACACAAAGTGATAACATAATGAGATATGATATTCCCTTTAACTCAACACATTTTATAGGCTGTGGTTTAAAAGCATAAAACCAGCTACTTAATATACACAAATAAATCTGAAAAAGCAATTTCTCGTACATTTTATACTCTGTAGCTAGTATAACAAGTCATTGAAAATACATTAATTTAAAAACCATTTTCACAGTGTACTGTCCCTTTAAAGGTAAGACAATTAAAAAATGGTCTGGTCACTAAGGGGTTAAGTACACTGGATGTGCAAAATACACAGATTTATATTTATAAGTACAAAATACAAAGCGTAATTGTTGTTTTATTGTAAATTGAAATAGTCTCTCAAATCCCAGTTTAATTAACTAAACATTTCCACCCTGAAGATCTCACTGATTTTTCTCGCAAACTAAAAAGGTATAGAGGTTGTGACAAAATACTTAATAGCCTAATAGAAAACACATGCATACAAAAATAGAGCCAATTGAAAGCTGCTATACGCATAAAGAAGCGCAATGCGATTTGTTTTTGATGCAGGATTTCATTTTTAAAGTGCTCCCTGCAAACTTTGCTATACACAGCGGAGTTTCCCTTTCCAGCGAGTGGCATTACTTTCTATAGGAGACATCTCGCCACTAGCAGGAATTGACACTTTTTAAGATAATTCCACCAAGGTAGCTCCTGTGAGGGTCGGTATGAAAAACCACGTCAGAACCAAAAAAGTTAAGATAATTGGGCCCTTGGTATCTAGCACTCCGTAGGGGAGTTCCAGTCTAAAAGAACACTGTAAATTATTTGCCTTCTCAAAACAACATGAAACCCCAAAAGAAAAAAATGTTATGATTCACATAAATTGTAAAAAAAAAAAAAATAATAATAATAAAAAATGTTTCCAATTTACTTCTACATGTTACATTTGCTTACTTTTCAGTTTTTTGGTTTTTTTTAGAGCATACTAGATAGGAAGCTTGTACAGTGCCCTCCACTAATATTGGCACATCTTTTGTTAAAAAAAACAATACACAAAAATACTCTGCTCTCATGGATATCAAACAATTGCAAACACAAAACAGGTTTATCCAAAAAAAAAATTAAAAAAAAATCTTTGTTAAATATGCATGGCACAATTATTGGCACCCTTTTAGTCAATACTTTGTGCTACTTCCCTTTGCAAAGATAAGAGATCTGAGTCTTCTCATATAATGCCTGATGAGGTTGGAGAATAATGGAAAGGGATCTGAGACCATTTGTCTATAAAGAATCTCTCCAGATCCTTCAAATTCAAGGTCGACGCTGGTGAACTCTCCTCTTCAGTTTGCCCCACAGGTTTTCTATGGGGTTTAAGTCAGGGGACTGGGATGGCCATGGCAGGACCTTTATTTTGTGGTCAGTAAATCATTTTTGTGTTGATTTTAATGTATGTTCTGGATAATTGTCCTGCTGGAAGATCCAAAAAAAAAAATTAAAAAAAAATCTTTGTTAAATATGCATGGCACAATTATTGGCACCCTTTTAGTCAATACTTTGTGCTACTTCCCTTTGCAAAGATAAGAGATCTGAGTCTTCTCATATAATGCCTGATGAGGTTGGAGAATAATGGAAAGGGATCTGAGACCATTTGTCTATAAAGAATCTCTCCAGATCCTTCAAATTCAAGGTCGACGCTGGTGGACTCTCCTCTTCAGTTTGCCCCACAGGTTTTCTATGGGGTTTAAGTCAGGGGACTGGGATGGCCATGGCAGGACCTTTATTTTGTGGTCAGTAAATCATTTTTGTGTATGTTCTGGATAATTGTCCTGCTGGAAGATCCAACCCCAGCCTATTTTAAGTTTTCTAACAGAGGCAGTCACGTGTTCATTTAATATCGGATGATATTTGATGCCATGTAGCCTAACAAAAGGCCCAGGTCCTCTGGCAGAAAAACAGCCCCAAAACATTAAAGAGCCACCACCATATTTAACCGTGGGCATGAGGTAGTTTTCCATATAGCTACCACTCTGTGTGTGCCAAGTCCACCTCTGGTGTTTAATGCCAAAAAGATAAATTTTGGTTTCATCTGACCATAGAACCCGATCTCAATTTTAGTTCCAGTAGTGTCTGACAAACTGAAGACGCTTGAGTTTGTTTTTGGATGAGAGTAGAGGCTTTTTTCTTAAAACCCTTCCAAAAAACTTGTGGTGATGTAGGTGACATGTGGCCTATGTGTTACCTCATATTTATACCCCTGTGAAACAGTAAGTCGTGGTTGAACATTTTCCTGTTCCTAGTCACCCAGGTGCACTAAAAAAAATGAACATATCTATGGGAATATACTTTAAATATATTTTTCTCATATGAATTCACAGGGGTGCCAATAATTGTGAGACATTATTGTATTTTGTGTATTTTTTTGAACAAAAGATAAAAAGGTTAAACAATAAAGACAATTTTTCACAGCCTTCTTTGCTCATATTTACTAAGGGTGCCAATATTAGTGGAGGGCACTGTACCTGTCTTGAGAACTATATGGCAGCAGTTTTGCAAGAGTACTAGATAACAGCAGTGTTTGCACAATGTATAACATTGTCAAAAGCATTATTGGAAAAGGTATGCCTTATAGTTCTCCAGGCAAGTGCATACTAAAAATGGGAGTGTCGTGTCTCTTTAATGTGTTCACAATGATTTATATCAGTTGGATAATATTAAATGTATTGGAAATGGCTTTTTAGGTTTATTTTTGCAATTTGAATAGCCAGTTTTGCTAATTGAACCCAACACCATAGTGAACATTTTAGTACCTAAGTATTAGACTTTGTGTGCAGATAGAGATAAGAAAAGCAAGACTGCTATTCATTCAGCGCAAAGTAACAGTCACACTCCAAAATATTCATAAAAATATAAGACTTTATTTAAACCGAAGTTGGATTTCCCCTCGTGTCATTTTTTCAAAAGATGATTAAATAAAGTCTTATATTTTTATGAAGATTTTGGAGCGCGACTGTTACGTTGTGCTGTAGACGATTTTGCGGCTTTGTTCCGTCGCTAAGGTCAGCACCCCCATAACAGCGCTTAAGTATTAAATTCCCCAATTGGATCTGTTGCCATGAAACTGCTATTCCTGCAGGCTCAACTCACTCCATCCTCTTTGGTCTCCCTAGCTGCCATTTATCCCCTTCTATTTCATAATGAATGCTTCTGCAAGGCTGATCTTCCACTTATCCACCGCACCTCTCTTCTATTCCTTCCACTGACTTTCTTTAACCTACAGAATACCATTCCAAATCCTGACTCTAACATTAAAGGCCCTCAATAATATACCGCCTGTTCCCAAACCTACTTCTCTCGTAGGGCCTGATGATCAAAAACCCACCAGCATGGATACAAATCACAAAAAATCTTTGGTTATTTTTTTAGACCGTATATTGTAATGTAAGGGTCTCAACCTTCACATCCAGAACCCTTTGTAGTGAGATAAACAGATCTCAAGCTAAAATTTAAAAAAAAAATACTTGAGTGAGCTTGCCGTTCTGACGAGACGTCTTAGATCATCTCGTAGGATCAGAAAGCTTTAGATCATCGGACCCCTAGTCTTTTGTTACCTTCTCACATTGCTGTCTACAGGACTTCTCCAAATTGTCCCCAATCTTGAGGAACTCCCTGTCCTTTTTCACAAGACTAAAAACTCTACTTTCATGGAAGCATCCACTTTCTTATCCCAGTTCCTCTCCTTTTATCTGCTCCCCTTGCACCCCCTTAGAATGTAAGCTCATAAACCCAGCTGACCTGTAGATCACTTTCTGTAAGGTGATCTACAACAACTAGCAACTTATTCACATGATCTGTTACTGGCTCTTATACATGTTACTATTTACGTATTAATCCTATATCTGTAGTGCTACTGAATTATAATAATTTAAATGGGCAGGTTCTTGAGAACAATGAATTGTGGTTTCAATGAGCAGAACCAGATATTTCAAATACAAAATTGAAAATAAAGAAGCAATTTCCCATTTGACATAGATATATGCAATACTGTGCAGCTGGTATAAGGTAATTGGGAACACTTAAAGCGATGCTAAACTCTCTCCTTTTTAAAATCAGGTCTGCAATGTTAGTGATATTTTAGATCATCAGTTGTAATGAATATGCGCTATAACTTATTTTTTAATATAGATATGAAATTCAAATACCCTGCGCTCCGCAGCCCACTTCAAAAGTATTTTTTTCTGTGAGCTAATGATTTAAATCGTTTTCCAATCAGCACTCTCATCATATGGCAATTTTGTTGTAGCTAGAGCGCTGATTGGAGAACAATTCAAATCATTAGCTCAAAGAAAAGTTTAAACTCCATCTAAAATATCAATAACATTCCGGATCTGTTTTTAAAAAGGGGAGAGTTTACCATCACTTTAATGAGGATTTTCACATTGCCTTCTATCTGCTCAAGTGCTAGGTTTCGCTTTGTAATCATGAGGCTTATAGAAGCTAGCTTCACAGCTTACAATTGGCTGCTTCTGTAAAAAAAAAAAAAGATACGGTTTACGAAAAGTGGGGTGGAGGACAATTACAGTGAGGGTAAAGGGAATTTGATTGTACACATTTTTTTAATAAACTTCACTTTATGTCTTGCACAATATGAAAGGTGTTTAATTTAAATGAACAGAAAGGTCATAAGTGAAAAGCGCAAACATTTCAATTTTAAATCAAAGCATTTTACGTAGCAAAAAGGTCTTAGTTTCATTGGCATACGCGCATATGGTACGTGACGAGAGGATCAGGATTCAAACATTTTATGTACTGCATAAATGTAAACTTAAAGGGACAATAAAGTCAAAATTAATGTTTCAAGATTCAGATAAAGCATGGAATTAAAAAATATATATACTTCCAGTATAATAAACGTGCACATTTATTTTTAGATGCACACTTTCTGTAGTGCCAGTTTCTACTGAGTATGTACAAAAGTGCACAATATATATATATATATATACGTATTTGCCTTTTGTGATTGGCTGATGGCTGTCACATGATACAAGGGGGGAGATTTTGATTAATTTTGAAATTTGGCAGAAAATATTCTACTGCTCATTTCAAATTAAGCACTATTGCATTGTCTTTTTATTGTGTATATGTCAGTCTACTTTATTTAGTGACACTTTAATGTGTGCCATACAAGTTACTGCTGACTCTTTGAGAAGGTGTGGTGTTTAAATACTGGTACACAGGGTGTTTACAGAATATGTGCATATGCCACTGAAAAACAGTAATATTTACTAAAGCATTTTAAAACGTATTCATGCACTTTTCAGTTTTGACCTCTTTCTATCTCTTTTACTATAGTTAAAGTGTATGTAAATTTTGATGCTAAAGTGCCCGTTTTTTTAAAATTCGATTAAAAACAGGGGCACTTTAATTCATCAAATTTACATTTCACTTGTGCTGTGAAAAAAAAAAAATTACCTTTTAAACTTGACAGCAGCTCCAGCTTCCTCCGGTCGTTGCAAGCCATTGCTGATGTCAGAAATGATGGATAGGTCATCCTCCAATCACGGCTTTCCCCCAGGGCAATCAGAGTTTGATTCAATGCCGTGATTGGAGGAAGCCGGATTCCTAATTTTAGACCCAGGAAGAGACTTTGCGATGGGTGGAGGAAGCTGAAGCTGCTGTGAAGATTAAAAGGTAAGGTTTTTCTTCACAACAGGAGTGAAATGTAAATTGATGAATTAAAGTGCCCCTGTTTTTAATCGAATTTTTAAAAACCGGGCACTTTAGCATCAAAATTTACATTCACTTTAATAACGGTACCAGTTTTTTGATCCTTTTTTAAGAAGAAAAAAAAATGCTTTTACTTAACCCTTCTGATGCAGCAGAAAATAATGTGGGGGGTAAAGAAAAATAACAATATGTTTAATAACTAATATTTTTATAAACATAACTTAAAATATTTGCTTTTTGTGACACTTCTAAATTAGAATTTAGGCTTAATGCAGTTTACCACAAAACTAATGAAGAGATTACCACAGAACAAGCGCACAATTATCAACCATAAAGAGCTTTAGATTTATGAGACTTTTTTCATCTGAACTGCTCAAAAGGAATTAAATTGCAATGCTCCTCAAATACAAAGCAGAAAATGACCAAAGTAAATACCAAACTGACAGACAGAGGAGTTTAAACTGGTGCAAGTTATTAAAAGATGCTAATAATAAAACAAATCTTGTGTCTGGTCAGAAGAGGTTATGGAGCTGGGTTTTGTCTGCCTGAACAAATTTCGCTTTTTGTGAAGCACAAAACGATGAAAAGTTATGAAAAATACTCACGTAATTTGTGCTGCATTTTATGAATATTATGGCTAGATGATCATTAATATAAAACTATTCTTACTGGCTCCTAAATTTTAAACAAATTTGTCGACCCATGGGTTAAAGGTCCATTATAGTTTATTTGTTTTTTAAATGACATTCATTGAAGCATGTAATTTTATCACTATCAACCCTGCAAAACTATGTGTTATACCCCTGCAAATGACAAACACATAGGTAAAGTACAGCTTGAGATCAGAGAACTGCTGTTCCTGGGTGGATACAGCTGCTGACGCATTCAGCCGTGCTAGTCGCACAACCCAGCTATAGCTCCTGAGCGGTACTTTAACTATAAGATATATGTGTTTAACCTATTTGCTTGTGTCATAAACATATATGTTTGCTCACTATAATGTACCTTTTAAATAATTATTTCAAATCTAGGAGTCAACCAAACAAAAGTTAGGTGCTTACTGTAAAATTCTAAGAGCAGGGGCTTGCTGGTTTTATCAATCCCTGGTTAAACCCCTTAACACCCTTAAGAATTGCCATGCCGTCCTAAAATCGCTGGTCTTAAAACGCCCATAGTAAGGCATGGAACATCCTAACTATTCTTGCGTTCTGCTCCCCTCCTCAAGTAAACGCCGCAGGAACTGACTGGGGGACATGCCTAGCAAGCAGGAAGTCCCACAACAGCCAATCAGCACCTTATATTGTGTCACATGATTGTGATGATAATCACATGACTTCCTATTTGGCCCTTTGCTGACATTAGCATTCAGGACGGATGAGTTAGTCCTAAAGGGGTTAATCTGAGAGGGGGGATATAGTTACATAAAAGTTATGAAACGTTTACATGAACTGCTAAATATTGCAGAGAGGCTTTTGTTGTTGTTAAAAAGCTAGGGAAAGGAATTTATAGAAAGCGATAAACTGAACAAACCAGTGAATAATAGAATATGATGGTGACTGGGGGACAAATTAGTGATATTTTATTTCCTGTATTCTTAAAAATATGAATTAAACTAAATATTTAATTCTGTACTTGTTTTACAGCTAGTTTTATAATTGGTGTTGCCTTATTCTATAACACACACATATATATATATATATATATATATATATATATATATATATATATATATATATATATATATATAATAGAGCAGCAAATATATAATGTTCAAATATTTAGCCTTAAAATGTTTAAAGGGATAGGAAAATTAAAATTCCATGCGTTAGATGGAGCATGTCAATTTAAGTCACTTTTAAATTAACATCTAAATATCAAATGCTATTAGTTCTGCTAGTATCCTTTGTTGAAACGCATTCCTAGGTAGGCTCAGAAGCATTAATGCACTACTGAGATTACACACATCTGTCTCTTGTCAATGGCTCACCAGGAGTGTTAAGCTAGCTCCCAGGAGTGCATTGCTGCCCTTTAACTATGTGTTTAATCAATTGGAGGGTTTAAACACAGTTATACGCAAGCATTAGTAGAATAATAAAATACTCAACAGATTACAGCATTTTCTTTTTGCACGTTTATATCAGTTTACATAAAAGCAGTTCACATCTAAGGCCTGAATGACGATTAAAACCGCTCCGGTTTTATATTGCAAAGTTTTTGTTTCCCTTTCACATGCAGAAACCTGCATATATAAATAGCCAAAAGATCAAATTTGCCTTTCTAAAATAATTTGAAAGACCTAACAGTACTGACGAGACTTTATAGATAAAGCTGAGAGCTTTAGAACATCGGGCAATTAGAGGGATACTAGCAGAGTATGAATATTGGTGAACAACGGATACCTGAATATCTACTATTCCTAGAGACAACTTCCATTGCTTTGTTGGCTTACAACAAAAATCAAGTTTCTGGAAAAAAATGCACATCAGTTAAAAAATAAATATATAAATAAAATTAAAAAAACGGCTGCAAAAACAAGAAAACACTAATTGAAATTAGCAATATATTACAGGTAAAATCATCCAGTTATAAAACTACATGATTCTCTGATAAACAGAAAGATGTTAGTAAGTGCACTAAAGCAATGCGATATTAATATCAATTAGTTTTTACTTTATACAACATTGATAGCCAGGTGTCTAGCTGAAATGTTATGAATGTCTACTTTTTCTACAAATGCAGTGTTCTCTCTAGGACCTAATTAATGGGCACAAAACACAGCAGATTTTACTAACCACCTGAATAAAATGTAAACCAATATTTAATGACAACAAAATGTTACAATACTGAAAATGATTACACTGCCCCTACCCGGCTGGCAACATTTTCTGTGAAGAACACTAAAATTTGTTAATCTCGCCTTTAAACTTTGAAAACAAAGAGTTTACTGGAGGTTTACTGACACTAAACGGTAGAAACCAAGAACCTGAAAATTACAAAAGAATGAACAGAACGTGAATAGAAAATATTAGACATACACACAAGAATAAGTCTTTAGAGAGCACAATTTTTTTTTCCAATAAACACAAAATAACTTTAAAAGAAAATATTTAACTGGCTCTATCAAATTGAACACAACTATAATAACAAAGTATAATACATCCATACTTAGAAATAGCGACATTAGAGCAAAGTCTACAATGTAGACTCGTTCAGGTGGAAAAATCACATATGTAGCAAGCACGTAAATTTCTCTTGGCCAGTTTTTATTCTATATAGACAGAATATAAACCATAACTTACGAATACAATTACCTGTAAAAATATTCACTTCCAGACATAAAAAGAAAATACTTGTTTTTATTTCATGCAAAAAGTCCACCATACCTTATATCTGTTCTCAACTAGTGGGCAAAAGAAAATATACTAAAACGTGGCAAAGTTTTATTTCCCCAACACAACTTTTTTATGTAGCATTGATTACAAAAACTGACATTTTTATCCAAAACTTGTCACCAGGTGTCCAGATATGTGTTTCCTAATCCATATAAACTGAAGCCATTTATCGCAAATAAATATTTTAAGAATATAAACTGCAATTCGGTTCGAATAAAAATTATATACTAAATAATGGATTTCGTTTTAAACTAAAAAAAAATCACAAGAACGGAGTATCATTAAAATTGCTTTGAGAGGCAGGAATTCCTTACAAACAATGGGTACTAATCAATAATCATCTGAAATAGGTTTGTACAGTGTTGATCCCTTGTATTCGCTATCGGCATCACTTTAACAGAAAAACTGAGAAGAGGGATGAGAAAAATAGGTGACGGACCTTAGCATATGCATCAATTGAGTATTTGGTCTCTTTAACAAGTAAACATTTACAGTAATTTCACACACACAAAAAATCATGTCAACCACATGCTTATTAATTTGTTAAGAATTACAAATATTCCTTTAGCACTAGAAATAATAGTGTGTACTAAATCAAAGACTGGAGTATGAATAGTAACAATAATATGGCTAAAACAGATTTACCTTGTTTAGTTTTTTTAAGTTTGATCTACAGAAACTCTACAAAACCATATTCATAAAGAGTGCTGTGATTTCCAAAGTGTGATGTGAAGAAGATCCAAGTTCAGGACTAACCTGGGGGCTCTCAGTTCACTAAACGTTTAGCACAGCGATAGAGAAAAGTCACACCTACAGCCCCAAGGGAGAATGACAAATGGCATTGCTTTTCAGCACATGGATACAGATGTACAGAACACCGCGATCATAAACCAAAGTAACTGCAAAGCAAAACAAAAAGGAACGGAGTCTAAAACAACTGTGTAGGAAGAGCACTGTAACTGCATATTCTACGTACCAGCCTTAGGAATAAGCGCCAATACAAAAGATTAGCTTCACTCTGGAGTTAAAAAGTGGAATATTTGGGAACTGCTTTTTTATTTTATTTTTTGGCACAAAGCCTTTATATAGTCTAGAAAATAGGTGGCTAAAGATGTGGGGTAGGAGTAATCCTATGCTGACAAGCTGATGGCAGTTAGATGGAAATAGGGGCTATTACATGACTAAATTGGTATGTCACTCTAAAAGGCAGCATTTTCAATTATTAGAGCATGAAGTGTTTCTGACATTATTTTTACACCAAGTGAACGCAGTAAGTGCACTGTAATGGGTACAAAGCGGAATATGAAGACAAAAATGCTGTCCATAATCTTCAATAGCATGGCATCTACTAACAAACAAGAACAGATTATGAACAATCATTAAAAAAAGCAATGAAAAACAATAAGTGAAATAGTATGTAAAAATATGACTGGGACACGGATAATTCTCATGGATAAAATCTACCCAATTCCATCGATGAACAACAACAAAAACATACAAACCCATTTAGTCTCAATATCTCAGCATCATTAGTTTTTGTGATGAAGGGGGCAACTATGATGAATGAACCTATTTTTATTTATGGCGCTTACAAGGGCTTCTACATGTAATCTCAAATGCAGCATGATATTATTGATTTCTGACACAACTGTAATATTTATGTCTAAGCAAACACAGACATCCATAATCAGTGGGTTGTATTACTGTGCCTTGTTCTGACAACGGACAGTGATGCGGACACATGTTGCGTGTTATAACTGCGATTATTATGTTATACATCTAAACACGTAAAAAATATTCATTCGCACATACGTATGAAATCTGAACCTAGAAAAGACACCAAAGAATGACAAAGTTGAAGTACATTCTGCTATATTATGGAGATTTAAGATGGTGAAAGAAGAACACTTTGCATTCACCTATAGGTCTCCAGCATGGCTAGATGTTCATGGGGTAAACATTCATGGTGGTTCTTGGTTACGGACGGTAGCATCACACCTGTACGGTGTCACATTGTCACTTACCTTCCCTATTAAGCCTCATAACCTCCCTGCTTTTTCCGCCCTCTTTTCCAGTCTCTTCCAATTCTACATCTGAGGAAGAAAGCAATGGCAAAGTAAGGCAGTGCATCTGTATATGAACACCCATGTTTACATTTGCAAATCTCCAGCCCAGGAGCACTCTGACCACGCACACAGAGCTGTGACTACCTGCACACAGATTTATTTCACGCACACCGGATTTAAGCAAACACACAGGCGTGCACAGGGAGCCCCAGTGGATAAAACAGCACAGACAGCACTAAAGGATGGGCCTCTCTCATAGACACACACAGTCTGGACCTCACTGGCTCAGTGTCTCTTTCCCTGTACCCAGTGACTGTCCTCATGTCTATGTCTGTGTACAGGATAAGGGGGGACAGTAGGGACCACTCTCTCACTTTTATTTTATATATATATCTATGTAGATGGCTGTGAGCTCAAGGTGTGTGTGTGACACTGACTGGCCGGTTACAGGGCAAATGATCAAGCGGGTGGAGCTGTGTTCTTACTGTCGGAGCAGTGTATTTTGGCGGCGTCGATCCAGTTGGACCACGGTTTGCCCAGAAACGCCTCCGGACTGGGCACTTTGCGATCCAGTGTCGCCATTGCTCTTCCTTCTTGTTGCTTTTCCTTTCCTTCGGAAGCGGAGCGACACGGGATTCGAGGCTCCGTGACGTCATCTTCGGCAGGTTCCGACATTTAGCTGAATGCAGGGGCGGGGAAGAGGGAAGCCGAGCAAGTCAGTTTGTGATCATTCCTGTTGCTAGCCTATAGGGGGCGGTGCCGACTGGAGAGCGGCTTCTCATTCATCCACTGGCGTGAGCTGATGTTATGCGATGCGCTGTTGGTGACAACACATGTCACTTATTAAATAAACAAATGACAATTAGCGTTATTTATTTGTTTAATTATTTAGTCCTTACATATAAAGAGTAGCTCTCTTTGACAGATAATTACCTTTTTTTCTCGTTCTGTTCACACTTCAACACTTGTCATATTCCGGCATCGTTGAACTTGACTCTCCCTGGAGCATGTGACAAATCTTGCAGACGCTTTACGGGCTCCATAATGTTTACGTTTCAATACGTTGTAGCAATGGCAGCTGCTTGGAGTTTTGTGAGAAGTGAGAACATGTTTTTGTTTTTTTCATTGATTGCTTTAGTTGTATTTAAAATAGGAATATACTACAGAACAGTTATGGCTGAAACCTCGTGAATGTAAGCAAAGCTCAGGCTGTTTATAGCTTTTACATTGCTTAGCCCCCAAGGCTATTCATATTGTTTTGGTGCTAGCAGGCTGGCACCTCAGAAAAAAATATTTTATAGTGGCATTGAAGGGACGAAAAGAAAATGTTCAAATGTGTTAGAGCATTCCATTATTGCACTATTGCTTGGTTATGACTGTGTTTTAAAGGGATATTAAAGTGAATGTAAAGTTTAATCAATTAAAGCCCGGTATCTAAAAATACTCTTAAAAACAGGGGCACTTTAATTCATTAAACTTTACAAACACGTTTTTTTTGTTTTTTTTTACCTTTTCAGAACTTTAGGCCGTTCCATGCCGTCCTAATTGCGCTGGGCTTTAGCGCCGTTAGGACGGCATGGAACATCCTAGCCGTTTGGCTGTACTGAAGCCAACGGCGCTTTTAGAATGGTATCGCGGACTGGGGGTGTGCCTAGCGTCAAAGGGACGCCCCCTGACTTGATCCCATCCTTGAAATCTCGCAATCACATGCACGATCACGGGATTTCAATTTGTTTACATCGGAACAACATGAATTAACCCAGTCATCAAAGGTTTAAAAAATACTTACCTTTTTGCTACAGTAAAGAGACCGCAATTCCTCCCCCATGTCTTCGGTATTTTGTAGATCAATGACGAATTCAGCTTCCTCCAATCGTTGCGTGCCCCCATTGGCGTCCAACTCTTGGGCAAGCAACGATTTGGAGGAGGCCAGATTCGTCATTGATATGCAAAATACAGGCGGAGGATGGGCGCTCTGTTTACCGTAACAAAAAGGTAAGGGTTTTTTTTTTTTTTTTTTATCGTGTTTGTAAAGTTTAATGAATACTCATAATATATGTATAAAAGTACATTGTTTTGCAATTTTACTTGAAAAACAGGCTCGTGTTTTGCTTTCGCTTTCTTTTATTACTCAATGTAGTGTTCACAGTACTGAAATAAGACATTAAAACATAGCACAAAGGAGGAAGATAAAAGTGTAAAAATAGATAAAGGGGGTGGAGCCTGCTGCACACGGAATTGTGGCAGAGCGGTGAAGCTTTGTATACCTCGATGTTGGAAAGTCTTACCTAGCTTTTTGGAGAGGTTCCTGGACCCCTTTCTTCTGTGGAGAGTTCTGTAGCTGAGACGGAGCGGCGGGTCCGATGCTGGGAGCGACAAATGACTTTGCTGCTGATCTACTGCTTCCTTTCGCAGGCCAGCGTGCTAAGGAGAGAAGGTGCGTGATAAAATCCTGAAGATAGGCGTTTAAGACAGCAGTGAGGTCAGACTAAAACGGCAGTAAGGTGACCATAGAGACTTCACACAGAACTGTAGCCACAAGAGGGGCAAGGAGATTGTGGAGAGAAGACAGCAGCAGCGACTTACCAGGAGCTGAATGCAAAGGGCAATTAGATGAGGGGCTATAATGCTGCATGGTTGTGAAGGCAAAGGAAAAACAACCCTAAGATAATACTGACCACACTTTACCTGGGAGTGCACAGTGAGAGAAGGTACACTACTCCAAGGGGGATATTTATCAAAGACTCAACTATTCTACATTCACCGGCACCAATACACTCGCCTAACATCACGGCCGTGGACCTGAATACGCTCTCCATATTTATAAAAAAAGCTGCGCACTAAGTACGGGGCGATGAGCATCGGACTGTTGTTAACTAACAGTCATCAATCTCGCTGCTATTCGACTTTTTACCAACTTTATTTATACCCTGTCACTAAACGCCGCCACTATACTAAAATGTTTAACCCCTATCCCGCCGGTCCCGGACCCAGCCGCTACTAAATAAACGTATTAACCCCTAAACCTCTGGCCTCCCACATCACTACCATTAACTAAACCTATTAACCCCTAAACTGCCAGCCCCCCACAACATCATAAACTAAATTAAGCTATTAACCCCTAAACCTAACAACCCGCTAACTTTACATTAAAATTACAACATCCCTATCTTATAATAAATTTAAACTTACCTGTAGAATTAAAATAAACTATTAATTAACCTACCCTAACTATTATACTACAATTACATTAAACTAGCAATTAAATTAACTAAATTACATGTTAAAAAAACCTAACCATACTAAAATTATTTAAATCTACTATTAAAAATTACTAAATTACCAAAAAAATAAACGCTAAATTACAAAAAAAAACTAAATTACGAGAGAAAAAAACACAGTATCAAAAATAAAAACGAATTACACCTAATCTAATAGCCCTATCAAAATAAAAAATCCCCCCCAAAATAAAAAAAACCCTAGCCTTTACCTATAAAAAAAAAATACAAACACCCCCCAACAGTAAAACCCACCACCCAACCAACCAACCCCCCCCCCCCCAAATAAAAAGCCTATCTAAAAAAAACTAAGCTCCCCATTGCCCTGAAAAGGGCATTTGTATGGGCATTGCCCTTAAAGGGGCATTTAGCTCTTTTACCTGCCCAGACCCTACTCTAAAAATAAAACCCACCCAAAAAAAAACTTAAATAAACCTAACCATAACCCCCGACGATCCACTTACAGGTTTTTGAAGTTCCGCTTGAAGGATTCATCCAGCCGGCAAGAAGTCTTCATCCGGGCGGCCTCTTCCATCTTCATCCATCCGGCGAAGTCTTCATCCATGCGGCCTCTTCTATCTTCATCCATCTGGCGCGGAGCAGGTCCATCCTGAAGACATCCGGCGCGGAGCTCCTCTTCAATACGGTCGCCGCCGTAAACTGGAACTTGAATGCAAGTGACATCATCCAAGATGGCGTCCCTTGCATTCCTATTGGCTGAAAGGTTCCAATCAGCTAATAGGATTAGAGCTGCTAAAATTCTATTGGCTGTTCCAATAAGGGTTTTTTGGGTGGGTTTTATTTTTATAGTAGGGTCTGGGCAGGTAAAATAGCTAAATGCCCATACAAATGCCATTTTCAGGGCAATGGGGAGCTTAGGTTTTTTAGATAGGCTTTTTATTTGGAGGGGGTTGGGTGGTGGGTTTTACTGTTGGGGGGTGTTTGTATTTTTTATTTTATTTTTACAGGTAAAAGAGCTGATTTCTTTGGGGCAATGCCCCGCAAAGAGCCCTTTTAAGGGCCATTGGTAGTTTATTGTAGGCTAGGTTGTTTTTTTTTGGGGGGAGGTTCTTTTGATAGGGCTATTAGATTAGGTGTAATTCGTTTTTATTTTTGATACTGTGGGGGGGTTTTCTTCAGTATTTAGTGCTTTTTTATTTTTTGTAACTTAGCGTTTATTTTTTTGTCATTTAGTAATTTTTAATAGTAGATTTAAATAATCTGAGTAGGGTTTTTTAATATGTAATATAGTTAATTTAATTGCTAGTTTAATGTAATTTTAGTATAATAGGGTAGGTTAATTAATAGTTTTTAATATAGTTTATTTTAATTCTACAGGTAAGTTTAAATTTATTATAAGATAGTGATGTTGTAATTTTAATGTAAAGTTAGCAGATTTTTGTTTTGGTTTGGGGGTTAATAGCTTAATTTAGTTTATGTCGATGTGGGGGGGCTGGTGGTTTAGGGATTAATAGGTTTAGTTAATGGTAGTGATCTGGGAGGCCAGAGGTTTAGGGGTTAATAACTTTATTTAGGTTGCAGCGGGATAGGGGTTAATAACTTTATTTAGTTGCGGCGGGATCCAGGAGCGCTAGAATAGGGGTTAATAACATTATGTAGGTGGCGGCGATGTCGGGGCGGCAGATTAGGGGTGTTTAGGCTCGGGGCTTGTGTTAGGTGTAAACGTTACTGGTTTTCTACCATAGAAATCAATGGGATATCTGGCAGCATCGAACATAAGCTTTCGCTGTTTTCAGACTCCCATTGATTCCTATGGCATCCGCGGCCCCCAGGGTGGCGGATTGAAAACCAGGTACGCTGGGCCGGAATAGCTGCGAGTGTACCGATTAACTATATGATAACTTTGAAAAAGTGTCATAGTGCCGAATGTGTATTCGGAACATCTGTAATGACGTAAGCATCAATCTGTGTCGGTTAGAGACCGGCGGATCGTATGTTACGTCACAGATTTCAACTTTTGCCGGTCTGTAGGGTTTGATGACTAGGTCGAATCAAGCTCGCCGCAATTACGCTGCGGAATTCCAGCGTATTTGCGGTTGACGGCTTGATAAATATCCCTCCAAGTGGTGAAGCATAGTCCCCAAATTTAGGGGATAGATTTTACGATCTGACGTCTCTGATGATCCCAAAAGATATAAGAGGAAGAGGGATCTGTAGAATACCCTATTCAACTAGGTTCTTATAAATAACAGTGTGGAAGAGCTGGAAAAAACTACACTACTTTTCTTATGCTTATGTTCCTTTTTAAGAGACTTTTCCTAACTGATTTAAAAGAGTCAAATAGTTATACATAAGATATGACTTCAAAGAAATCTAGTAAAATGGAAAAAATAACCAAGACTAACACATAGCCTATGCATAGTTTTGCATAACCAACACAGTTATATTAATATACTTTTTACCTCTGTAATTACCTTGTATCTAAGCATCTTTTGACAGCCCCCTGATCACATGACTTTTTATTTATTATCTATTGACTTGCATTTAGTACTGTGTTGTGCTAACTCTTAACTCCTCGGGCGTGAATACAATGTTATCTATATGGCCCACATGAACTAGCAGTCTCCTGTTGTGAAAAGCAAATAAAAAAACATGTGATAAGAGGCTGTCTGTAGTAACTTAGAAACAGGCAGACACTTAGAGGTTTAAATGTTATAAAGTATATTAATATATCAATGTTGGTTGTGCAAAGCTGGGGAATGGGTAGTAAAGACATTATCTATATTTTTAAACAATAACAATTTTAGTGTAGACTGTCCCTTCACTAAAGACATATTATATAGAAAAAAAACAAAGGGGGGGTTAGGTTTAGGATTACCAAATATATACGTGTTACAAAGGATCCTAAATTGGAATTTAAATGAGGTAGTTAAAAGTTGGAACCAATTAGAAAATAATCTTTTAAAAAATTAAAAATATCAGTATTTATTGTTGGCTGGTCCTGAAAGATTGATCTAATACCTTCAATTAACAAAAGAAGATCCACCTGCGCCCATTGCAGGTCCTGTAGCTCGACCGGTACACAAGTAATACTGCAAAGAACATTGGTTTTGTTCATATAGATATGGCCGCCAAACTCCCCCCACTGTTACGTCTTTATTTTTTTTTTTAAATATTTATTTATATCCAACAGTGTGTAATGTTACAACAACAACAAAAAAAAAACATAAGAAAAAGAGAACACATTTTTTGTTTTTGCGCCACGCAGGGCCACATAACGTATAATATACATAGAAACAACTGACCTGCATAATTATATACTTGATGATATTTCAAAAAGAACTATACATTAAGCACACTGCTGGGTTTTCTATCCTTTTTTACATACAGCCTAACACACTTTTAAACTCTGTATTCAAAGGTCAGACATAGTGAGGCTATATCAAATAGTATCATGTGGAAACAGTTCAATAATAAAAAAATTACAAATCATCAAGTTGCATATTTCCATTCAATATGTTGCCTGCACAATTACAAATCTTGACAAACAACCATAACATAGAATAATAAAAAAAAAAAAAAAAAAGTTGAATCATTTTAAATTCTAAATTATCTCTCCCTGTCTCTCCCCCTGCCGCCCAGGACCACTCTCATCTAACCAACATCTAGGAAAGTGTCCAGCATAGATATTAGTTTGTACATATGCCAATTTAAGTAAAGGCTTCACTAGTATTTTCTGGGCAGGTTCTTGTAATGAGCGTATGAATACTTCCCATTTCTTAAAAAAAATGCCTGCTTGTACATCAGTAGGCAAATATAGAGTAATTTGCTCTATCATACATTGTGTAAGTAAACCATTTTTAAGTTGAGAGAGATTGGGCGCTGCTGCAGCTTTCCATGTTTTAAGAATAAGAGTACGTCCTATTAATATGATTGTATTGATAAGTTTAAAGTTCTTATGGACCCCCTGGTATTTAGTCAAGAAAAAAACCTCAATTGATTTGATTGTGTGGTCCAAATGAAGCTTCACATTCATCCAATACATAACTTTATGCCAGAACTGCGCAATTTTGGGACAGTTCCACATACAATGTAATAGATCTGCCTGTGATAAGCTACATCTAGAGCAGTAAACTGGGATTTTATACCACTTAGATAAGACTTCTGGAGTAAGATAGCTCCGAAGACTGATCTTCATTTGAGATTCTCTCCAGGATGTTGATACCCAGGTCTGTTCTGTTATTTTAAAACTATCTATTATAGTCTGTTCTTGAATATCTGGAAATTCGTTCGACCATTTCGCCACCATATCCTTAATCTGCATATCTGAAGACTTTTGAATAAGTAGTGTATAAAGGGGGGAAATGTTATATAACCCTGCACGATAACTATTGATTCTGTTATTAAGTTCACCCAAAGACCAATTCGAACCATATTTTCGAATCAATTCATTAATAAAATGTCACACTTGCAAATACGTAAAAAATTCATGCGCTGGAAGATCAAACTCCGAAGCTATATTTGCATAGGTAATAGGAAACCCATCCGCACCCACTATTTGTCCTATGAGCTTTAAATCTTTCATAGCCCACTTCTGAAAAACCTTATTCGAAATTCCGGGACTAAAGTTTGGATTACCTTTAAAGGGACAGTCTAGGCCAAAATAAACTTTCATGATTCAGATAGGGCATTCAATTTTAAGCAATTTTCCAATTTACTTTTATCACCAATTTTGCTTTGTTCTCTTTGTATTCTTAGTTGAAAGCTTAACCTAGGAGGTTGATATGCTAATTTCTTAGACCTTGAAGGCCACCTCTTTTCAGAATGCATTTTAACAGTTTTTCACCACTAGAGGGTGTTAGTTCACGTGTTTCATATAGATAACACTGTGCTTGTGCACGTGAAGTTATCTGGGAGCAGGCACTGATTGGCTAAACTGCAAGTCTGTCAAAAGAACTGAAATAAAGGGGCAGTTTGCAGAGGCTTAGATGCAAGATAATCACAGAGGTTAAAAGTATATTAATATAACTGTGTTGGTTATGCAAAACTGGGGAATGGGTAATAAAGGGATTATCTATCTTTTAAAACAATAAAAATTCTGGTGTAGACTGTCCCTTTAATGGGTAAAAATTGAGAAACGTGCACCGGAAGGTCCAGCTCCATACATAATTTCTGCCAAGTTGCAATAACATTTTTAAAGGTACTTAGGGAAAAAATATTGGAAGGAAGCGAGGTTAAAGGACAATGTATAAGGGCTACTAGTTTAAAAGGTGAA
The DNA here is from genome assembly GCF_027579735.1 of Bombina bombina. NCBI lineage: Eukaryota > Metazoa > Chordata > Amphibia > Anura > Bombinatoridae > Bombina > Bombina bombina. The sequence continues at coordinate 110,918,960 of NC_069504.1, forward strand.
ACTAAACCCGATTCCCAATTATATGATGAAATTTGTTCTTTTTTAGTAATCCAATCTATGGCAAACCTTGCCAATATCACTATATTATAAGCTTGTATATTAGGTAACACTAAACCAGCTGCTGATTTTGAATTCATAATCCGGTGAATAGCTATGCGAGGTTTAGATTTTTGCCATAGGAATTTCGAACAAGCTTTATTATACCTCACAATATCGGCCTTATGTATTAGCAATGGGATGATCTGAATGATATACAGAAATTTGGGAAACAAAAGCGTCTTGATCAATGCTACCCGAGCAGATAGGGAAATAGGCAAAAAAGCCCAATCCTCTAATTTTTTTTTAATCTTCTCTAGCATAGGTATAAAGTTCAAATTATACCAGTCATCTGGATTAGTCGTCAGTTTAAGACCTAAATAAGTAATTTGAGATACTTCAGTGAATGGATGAATAATTCTAGTTCTGGGCCTGTTATCTATCCAGAGAAGTTCTGATTTTAACATATTGACCTTATACCCCGAAATCGAACCAAATTTAAGAAAAATATCCTGTAATATTGGTAAAGACTTTTGCAGATCGGACAAGAATAATATAAGATCATCTGCATATAATAATAAAATTGTTTTCTGGCCTGCTATTGTAATACCCTCCAGTTCTTGTCGTAAGAGTATTGCCAAAAGTTCCAATGAAATATTAAATAATAAAGGAGAGAGAGGACACCCCTGACGGGTCCCTCTCTGTAAAATAAATCGGTTAGAGGTCTTATTATTAATAATAATTGATGATGACGGAGAACTGTAGACTAACCGAATAAACTTGTTGAAGTAGCCTGTCATCCCAAATTTACCAAGAGAAAAAACAAGTAATCCCAAGCCACCCGGTCGAAGGCCTTCTCCGCGTCAACCGTAAGAATCGCCTTATCTGCTGCTGAAATACGTCTCGAAAACCTGCATTTGTTCCAGAGTAAATCCAAAAGCAGCAGAATTTTCCTAGTGTTTTTCACAGGGTTCCTACCAGGCATGAACCCTGATTGATTTTCATGTATTACATCGCCAATATAAGGCTTAAGACGATTCGCTAATATAGCTGTCAGAAGCTTATAGTCAGTATTTAACACAGAGATAGGCCTATACGAACCGGGCAGCTCGGGATCCCTGCCCTTCTTCAGTATTAACGAAACATTAGCAGCGGCAAAGTACGGTGAACATGTAGTACATTCGGAGTAATAGTAGTTAAATAACTTGTTCAATAGAGGTATAATCTGGGGTTGTAAAATTTTATAAAATTCCACAGGTAAAGCGTCTGGTCCTGCAGCTTTGTTTAATTTAGCATTTTTAATGGCCGTCACAATCTCATTTTCAGTGATCGGGGCATTAATTTCCTCCATTATTACCTGAGAAAATCGGGGAGTCTGGACTTTATTCCAGAATTCCTCTTTATTAATGAAATTGGTCTTTTCACCCTTTTATAGGTTACTAAAATAATCAAAAAATATTTTCTCAATATCTTTTTGATTAGTATATCTTCCCTCACCCTGTTTAATTACCGGTATAGCATTCTTAGAGACAGCTTTAGTAATTCTAGATAAAAATTTCGCAGATCTTCCCATATACCCTCCATAGATAGCTTTAATTCTAAAATCCTCTTGAATAGTATCCTGTTTTAATTGAATGTCCCGAGCTGCTTTGGCTCTAACATATAAGCCCCAACGAAAAACTATTTGGATTCGCTATATAACCTCTGAAGGCATTTTTAACTTGATTAGCTAACTGAATTTTAATCTGATTGTATTTTTTCTTTAAATGACACATGTGCGATTTGATCTCTCCATGCAAAACGGCTTTGGCCGACTCCCAATATACTTCTATTTTATCACGATAATCTACATTATTATTACAGAATTCTAAGAATGTATTGTTTAACAATTTTTGGAAATTAACATTATTAATTAAATGCTTGGGGAAATATATATAGTTATTCCGCAATCCAGCCGGATTGGAGTTACATTTTAAGGATATGGCAGCGTGATCTGAAATTACTATTTCCCAAGATAAATTAAGTAAAGAGTCAGATATAAGAAAATAATCTATTCTGGCTAATGAACGATGTGGTTTGGACATACAGGTATATGACCGAGTGTCTGGATTCTGAACTCTCCAGATGTCTATTAGACCTAATTGGAAAAGAAACTTTTGTAGGATCCGCACTTTCCTATCTCTAGTACATATCGTTCTTTTGTTAGATCTATCTAATGTAGAATCCATTATTAAATTAAAGTCACCTGCAACAATTAGGTTTTTTCCTATGTAACCATGTAATTTTAATGTAAGTTTCCTCCAAAACTCCCGATCCACCTTATTGGGGGCCATATACATTACACATAATATATTGAATTCTGTTGATTGTTATTTCTAAAAATTAAAAAACGCCCTTCCGGATCTAATACTAAATTATCAATATGATAATCCAATCTTTTATTCAACAGGACAGAAACTCCTCTCTTTCTCGCCTCATATGTGGTGGCTATAACCTCACCCACCCACTTTGTTTTAAGCTTTGGAATTTCAGTCGATTTCAGATGAATTTCCTGTAGAAAAACAATATCTGGTTTGGATGTACCTAGATACTTAATTATTGCTTTCCTCTTAATCGGGGAGGTTATTCCCCCCACATTCCAGGAAATTAAATTAATAGTTGGTATAGACATCTTAAACTATATTTATGGGAAGGATTGGGGGCACCAGAGGGAGGGAGAAGGGGGAAGAAAAAAAAAGAAGAAATTAAAATAAGTTTTTTTTATACATAAAAGACCCATTAAAAAAACAAAAACATAAACTTCCTTACAACAATTCAATATGTATTCCATCTCAAAAATAATCATTGTATAATGCTAATAATGTGATCCACAGATAACTGTTGCCCAATCAACTAATGCTATATTCTCTGCAAAATGATTCCGCTTCCTGTATATTATTCAGAGTATGCGAAGACCCATTTTTAAGGGCTATTAATTTGGCGGGATAGATCAATTTAACAGTATAATTAGCTTTCAACAGCCTGCCGTAATAGGGGGACATTTCTTTTCTTTTGGACATTGTTTCTGCTGAAAAATCCTGAAATATTAAAACCTTGTGGGGACCAATTAGAATCGGGTTACACTTCCTATAATGTTTAAGAAAAAGGAGTTTATCCTGGAAGTTAACAAATTTAAAGATCACCGGTCTAGGTTTAGAATTTCCCTTATTCTCTCTCGGATACCCAATTCTATGAACCCTTTCCATTAAGAAGGGAGAAACTGGTAAAGTAACAGTAACAAACGCCATTAGGTCTAAATATTCTGGAGTTTCCGTTAGACCTATTAGTTTCAAACTATTGCGTCTCGACCGGTCTTCGAGATCTTCAATTTTTAATTGCAATGCTGCAATTATCTTACCATGTGACGTTGAGACTGGCTCTTGTTGGAAATAACGATCTTCTAGGTCTGACACTCTGTTCTCCAGTTCATCCATTCTTATGGAAAACTGCCTGACTTCCGTAGTCAAATTTGCTATTTCTTTCCTAATTTCAACTTTTATAGATTCAAATTGAGGGGCTAAAATTTTAGCAACTTCTGTTGCAAAGCCTGATATATCATTAGTTACAGTATTACAAATACTTTTATCTTGGGATATATCTAAACTAGTATCCACATTCTTACTAGTGCTACCTTTTTTATCCCTCTGTTTAGGAGGCATGTTAGGCGATACAGTCTTGTTAAGCACAAACCTATCCATAAAATCCAACTCTAAAGTGAAAATGTGAGACATGAAATAAAGTGGAAAAAAAAAAAAGAAAATAAATGAAATAGAAGTGATAAAGATAAGGTATTACTCCATTTAATCTATACCATAATAGATGTGATTAAGTGAGACTGTGAAAATGTGTAAAGGCATCACCTGCCGAATTAGTGCCAATTCTGCAGAGAAAAAAGGCAACAGAGTGTGTGAGCATCAACAATCTAAAGTGCACTTACTTATTAAAGGAGTTGGAAATTTGGTAAGTCTTATTTAAAGGGAAAAAAAAGATTAACAGCCCCTATGCAGATATCGATTGGGGTCCTATAAATTTGATCCCGTAGATAATATTTAAGGTTTTTCTTCTATATCTGACAAACCAACTAAACTACACCTGTTTTAAATTAAGACCAGTTTTGCAGTCTACAGAGAAATTTTTACCAACCGAGTTTTTGTTCCTTAAGTCTCTTTCCAGCCACCCAAGGGGTATTACTTAAAAAAGGCAGAGAGAAAGAGAGAAAAAAAAAATGTATACCTGTATATACATATATTCTACTAATAAAAATTCAAATGAAAAATTATACAGTGAAACAGTGGAACAACTCACCCCTAACTTAAGGGAAAGACTATAGCGCCTAGTCTACAGATACGTTATACGGTGTATGCATATAATTTAGTGTACTGCACTAAACAAATATTAAAGGCATTTGAGAGATCGATATACTCCACAATAACTTCTTTCTTATCTATATTCCTTGTAGAGTATAAAAAAATCTTATCTCGAACACTTACTCTAAAGCTTAAGTTTAACTCTGAGTAGATTTTCTGAGTACACACGACACCACAGAAAGCCTTAAGTGGAAATCCAAAAAAAAATTACATAGCTTTTTGAGAGTTATTTTACCAGTCATAAATATGACGTGCAACGCATTTAATATGTCTGCATATCTAAGTATCCCTATACTTGTTGATATGATACTTCTCAGGACCAAAAACCTAGATGTCTTATAGCAGATTAACAGGTGTTACAGAGACCCTTCAACCTCTTGATAACTAATATGGCATAAATTATATTTAGATTAGATAAGACAGTACAAGAGGCAATTTTCATATGCTCCTGCACTTATTCAATTTAACCCAGTAGATATTACAGATGATATGGTCCCTTGTATTAAACAGCTATGATAAACTGTTTGTGGAAGTTAGCCCTATCCCACAGAACTGTATTGAAAATCCAGGTGTCACCTCCTACCACAGGGGTTATGGGAGAAAGACAACCAATATCCAAGAGTCTCAATTGGATTTCAAATCGGCTGAGATGCAAAATAACAAATTTCTTTTTTTTTTCTTTTTTTCCAGCGTTTACGGTGAAGTAGTGGTGATCAATTAATATTGACTCCTACCCAAGGGGTTATGGGAGTGAACGTCTCCTACCGGATAGGTTATGGGAGACTATAGTGGAAGCCAGTACTCCAGACAAATAACATAGTCCATATATATGCATGAATGGGAAATCCCACACTTAATTAGACAGATTACATTTTCCGTTTGCCTGCTAATTCTGCGCTATGTAGTGAAACCAAGCGTGCCTTAAATTTTATCCTGCACACACATCAGCACAATGACGCTGGAACAGTATCTTTGTAGTTAACGCTTACAGCCCAAATTAACTACAGTTACTTCCATTCCTCACGGCAGACAAATATATCCATTTACAGTTACTATATAGCCAATGACATATACAGAGTACCTTGCTGGGTCACCACACCACCACTGCCAATCCGTCTGCTCCTCCGTAGCCTACAGGCTGTATTCTCCTAGCTCTGTGTTGTAACAGCAGGACGCTTCTCCAAAGCCGAAATTTCACATGTTCACCCCAAGCAGGCACATCCGCCGGCTGTATCTCACGCCGCTCACATCCACCCGTGTTTAGGCAGATATTAACTAGAGCGCATCGGCTGCGGATCGTCTGACAGCCAAATTCAGAGATGGTGCTGCTCCAGCGTGGGAGCCTTCTTTGTAGGGACTTCAGGGCGCCAATGCAGTCTATTAATCCGGGCCTGTGGAATACCTTGTCCAAGGATAACTGCGCCCGCGATGTAGCTTACTGCTGAGGCACCAAGGTGCAGATGCTCCACACGCTCCGCCTCTCGCCGGAAGTCTCACCCCACTGTTAAGTCTTTAAATGTTTCTTAGATTAAATCGTCCAATCCAAAGCGACTCCTTAGTTGGATTGTGAAGATGTGTTCATGCCAATTTGCGCAATTAAAAAGAGAACCAAATATACAGCACTTGTGTGTAATTGACTGTTAGTGCGCTGGAGCAGAGATTAGCTAGGGAAGGCACAATCTATAATGGATAGAAAGACACAGCCAAAATACCAGAATATGTGCAGTTTAAAAAAATTACAACCGCACTGCCGAGTTCTTCTTGTAAGCGCTCTGAACACTCTGCGCATGTGCTACTGCAAAACAGCGATGTCACTATCTTTTACATGCACGAGTCTTGAAAGGCATAGAGAAGGGAATGAAGGAGGAGGGGAGGAGTTTGGTGGCCATATCTAGAAGCTAAATAAAGTTACTCGTATCATTACTGGTGTTTTTAAGGTGATCAAAGTTATGGCTCATTGTTTAAACGGGAGTAGACTGTCCCTTTAAGTAAATAATATTGAAAATAGCCTAGTGACTACTGCTGTAACTATGATCACCTTACTGAATTGTCATCAAAAGTAGCCAGATATAACATAAGGGCTCATAAAGGCTTTTTGGGGTTATAATATAGATTAGAGACGCCCCATTGTGCAACAAAAAAATAAAAGTTCTTTGTTCTTGCATCTGGCACCCATTACCTCCTTTCTCTTTCCTGTTGCCCAGGTCTCCCTTATCCTCTCAAACTATACTTTGCTGCAACATCATTTCCATTCAGTCCATTTTAGAAGCAGTCTTCTTTCCTGCTCTACCATCCCCACCAGTTTTAGCTTGGCTTAGAATCAGAGTTCAGTTTATTATTTATCTAAACAAGATTTTTTTCATGAATCAAGATCTACTCCTTTTATGACATCTTCATTTAATTATTTTTTTTTTGGAGAATCTGGGTTTTCTAAACAAAGAAAGCCAGCTCAAGAATTAGTTTTTCTTGGATTCCTAATCAACACCATGATTTCCACTCTTATTTTTCCTTTCTGACAAAATAAAGAACATAAAGAATTAAATTTTGCAAGTGCTCAAGAAACCATCTCTTCTATAAGATCATTGACCTGAATCATAGGACTACTATTGTCCTCAATTCATGCAATATTTCATGCCCCTCTTCAATACAGTGCTCTTTACAGTTTGAAGGTTTTTAAATAAAAAATAGGGTCTTTCTTATTCCCACGCCATCATTTTGTTTCCAGAAGCCAAAGAAGAACTAACCTGGTTGCTTGCAATTATGGAAGCCTGGAACGGAAGAGCCATGTTCGGTAACGCTCCAGACTTCATAATAGAGTCCACCACGATGTGGAGCTCGTAGTGATCACTCAGTAACTTTGGACAAGTGAACCACAGAAAAAATTGCTCCACATCATTTGCAAAGAACTCCTAGCAGACTCCTTTGCAATCAAAAGTTTTATCAAAAACAATCAACCAGTTTCGGTTCTCCTTCACATAGACAATATATTGGATGTAAGATTTTTTAATTGTTTATAAAGAATAAAAATCCAAAACAGACATTATGAAGGATCTATCATTTCAAAAACAATATTTTTATCTCTGCAGGGTACTTAATGAAGTTGGACAATTCTGTCGCAGACTGGAGTTCTCGCCATTTAGAAGACTCCAGCGGTTGGAAATTGAACAATTCATTTTTTTAACCATTTTCTCTTCTCAGAGGACCATTTTGTCTGGATCCTTTTGCATCTCAATTGAATTAAGTTGTAACCCTTTTACAGCTGGTGCCCAGACCCAGAAGGAGCAGCTACAGATGCATTCATTCAAAAATGTTGCATTCAAGGAGACTATGCTAACCCCCTTTGCAATGTCTTTTTTGAATGATTGCTTTCATCCACAGGAATCTCAATACTTTTTATGGCCAGGTCTTGGTATCCTTCTTTCCTCAAACTCTCCTTCCGTCTTCCTCTTTCTCACCTTCACAATCTCCTTCCCGACCCCTTGGGAAATATCTTCTCATAGAGAATCAAATCCTTTCCAGACGTAAAAGTTCAAAAAACGTTATTGGAGCAAAATTAAAAGCAGAAAGGGCAGAAAATAATTTGCACTATTAAAACCAAGTACAGAAACAAAGTGAGAGGACATTGACCCTCCGCATTATACGCGTTTCATGCCACTAGGGCACTGATCACAGGTCAATAGTTGGTCAATTTTAGGGAATCCTATTCTTTCCCGGGCCTTTGCAAACTGCTAAAATCCTCATGGAAGAATCTTGGGCTTACTGAACTAGGAAATGTTATTCCTCAGCTTGGACTAGATTGTATCGCTGATGTATTCAATAAAACATCAGTCCAGGGGGCAGAGTTATTCATCTGCCATGAGAGCAGCGTAACGTTGGAGCATCGGACATCAGGCCAGTTAAACTTTAAAATTACCTAGTCGGATCACTTACAATCCCACTTCAAAATCTGAGGGAATATGTCCTAACCACCCACGATCAATCCGGAGACCTTTAATGGCTTAACAACCAGCTTTTCTACTGAAAGTGCTTCTCTTTAAGTTCAGCTGCGCCACAACACACCATACACTGGAAGTTGGGCCTAGACTTTGATCTCCTTGACCGTCGCTGGAGCACCCAAAACATACAGCTATAGAAGCCACAGTCATCACACCGCAGCCTGTTGCCCTGTATTTAGGGACTCCAATACTCAAACGACAACACATCACAGGCACGTGAGAGAGTTGAAGGTGAAAGCGGTAAGAATTACATGCTCTCATTACAAGGTCTGCAGCCTCTCACCGCACATACCGAATCAGTGCAGTCTCCATAACTCCTCAATAAGAGGATAGAGAACACGCAAAAGAACTGATAAGGATCTCCTCTGCGAATTTCAGGAACATGGTCCCATTGTTAAGGAGAGCGACATCATAATCCTACCTGACAAGTACAGAACACCAAAGGTAACTTACACTGCATGTCTCTTACCCACTGACCCTGCATGACACTGCTAGTAATACCCTTGGCGACAGAACTTCTACTATGATAACTTCGCCATTTCATACATATATAATGGCAGCAAGACGTCTAGCTAAACAAGACAAGCCATTTAAGTAGACGGGGGTAAAAAATCTTACAACCCTACTCAGAAACAAGAAAATCTCATACAGGTGGGGATTCCCTACGCAAATATGGGTTATGAGAAACAATGCAAGACTGATTTTCAAAACTCTAGAAGACATCCCTGCATACTACACATCATTAGGCATCGATCCTCCATCAAATCGCAGCATGGACGTCTCTACACCCTCATCTGTCAAGAGACTGAACGATGCAACATCCTCGTGGTGTACAGTATCCTCCAAAAAGAATAGCTCTGCAACATCCTCGCCCCAAAGAGACAAAACCCTCAGCCCTTCCACCTCAACTTCCTCACCATAACACCCAGAGGTTGTGGACACTTTTATGGACATATCCAGTGAGCCTACATATGTAAGATGTGTCTATTCTTATATTGATACTTTATTAAATCTACCCCTCAGCACCAGTAACAATAACTATACTAGTAGCTTTATCTTTCACCTCACTAGTATTATCTAGTGTGTTATGTCTCTCCCCCTATCCCCATAGATTATGCAATTTTAAGACTAGGTAAGACTAATCACTTAACAACTAGATATAATAATAGGGCCTGCAGTACCGACCCTCTCATTATGCCCTATATTAGGAAGAGAGATTTGTTTGACCAAATATATTCACGTTTCATGTTTTATATTCTTGTTATCTCATATGTTTTTTCTTTGCAGGAAAAAGGTTCATTGTTTGTTGTTACTTCCCAACTAGTACCATTATGTATGCATCATTCCTGACACCTAACTCACTCATATGACTCTCATGTTCCACACTAAACAAAGCACCACAAGACACCTTACCCTATTGACACAGAATGCGAAGGGCCTAAATTCCCCTCACAAAAGATCTAAAGCACTTTCAGATCTAGCAAAGCGACGGGCAGATATCCTTTTTCTGCAGGAAACACATTTCAAACAATATAAATAACCTAAATATCTGGGGAAGACATACACCACACATTACCATAGTTCAGGACCCACAAAGAAGAAAGGAGTCAGTATATTAATTTAAAAAATTCCTTCCCTTTACCCTCACACACTTAAGTCGAGATAAAGAAGGATGCTATCTAGGTCTGGTGGGCCTTCTATTCAGATGTCCCATTACACTAATTAATGTTTACCCCCAAACAAACTAAAAGACCTCAATCTTTACGACACATGGAGATTTATACATAATGATAAAAGAGATTACACCTTTTGCACCCCAACAAATCATATAGCAGACTACACTACATACTCACAAATCAAAAGGCCTTGCCTATGTACATCGTTGCAATATTTCTCCCACATCGTGGTCCGATGACTCAGCCTGAAGAACTTTTCTACCAAAAACTGCTTCAGAAGAAGCAAATACATCAAAACGGTAGAATTTAGTAAATGTATGCAAAGAGGACCAAGTCGCTGCTTTGCAAATCTGATCAACTGAAGCTTCATTCTTAAAAGCCCACGAAGTGGAGACTGATCTAGTAGAATGAGCTGTAATTCTCTGAGGCGGGGCTTGACCCGACTCCAAATAAGCTTGATGAATCAAAAGCTTTAACCAAGAAGCCAAGGAAATAGCAGAGGCCTTCTGACCTTTCCTAGGACCAGAAAATATAACAAATAGACTAGAAGTCTTCCTGAAATCTTTAGTAGGTTCAACATAATATTTCAAAGCTCTTACCACATCCAAAGAATGTAAGGATCTTGCCAAAGGATTCTTAGGATTAGGACACAAGGATGAGACAACAATTTCTCTACTAATGTTGTTAGAATTCACAACCTTAGGCAAAAATTCAAATGAAGTCCGCAAAACCGCCTTATCCTGATGAAAAATCAGAAAAGGAGATTCACAAGAAAGAGCAGATAGCTCAGACACTCTTCTAGCAGAAGAGATGGCCAAAAGGAACAACACTTTCCAATAAAGTAGTTTAATGTCCAAAGAGTGCATAGGCTCAAACAGAGGAGCCTGTAACACCTTCAAAACCAAATTAAGACTCCAAGGAGGAGAAATTGATTTAATGACGGGCTTAATAAGAACTAAAGCCTGTACAAAACAGTGAATATCAGGAAGTTTAGCAATCTTTCTGTGAAATAAAACTGAAAGAGCAGAGATTTGTCCCTTCAAGGAACTTGCAGACAAACCCCTATACAAACCATCCTGGAGAAATTGTAAAATTCTAGGAATTCTAAAAGAATGCCAAGAGAATTTATGAGAAGAACACCATGAAATGTAAATCTTCCAAACTCGATAATAAATCTTCCTAGAGACAGATTTACGAGCATGTAACATAGTATTAATTACTGAGTCAGAGAAACCTCTATGACTTAATACTAAGCGTTTCATTTCCATACCTTCAAATTTAATAATTTGAGATCCTGATGGAAAAACGGACCTTGAGACAGTAGGTCCGGCCTTAACGGAAGTGGCCAAGGTTGGCAACTGGACATCCGAACAAGATCCGCATACCAAAACTTGTGGGGCCATGCTGGAGCCACCAGCAACACAAACAATTGTTCCATGATAATCTTGGAGATCACTCTCGGAAGAAAAACTAGAGGCGGGAAGATATAAAATATATAAGCAGGTTGATAACACCAAGGAAGTGTCAGCGCATCCACTGCTTTCGCCTGAGAATCCCTGGACCTGGACAGGTATCGGGGAAGTTTCTTGTTTAAATGAGAGGCCATCAGATCTATTTCTGGAAGACCCCATATCTGAACAATCTGAGAAAACACATCCGGATGGAGAGACCACTCCCCTGGATGTAAAGTCTGGCGGCTGAGATAAACCGCCTCCCAATTGTCTACACCTGGGATATGAACCGCAGAAATTAGACAAGAGCTGGATTCCGTCCAAACAAGTATCCAAGATACTTCTTTCATAGCTAGGGGACTGTGAGTCCCACCCTGATGATTGACATATGCCACCGTTGTGATATTGTCTGTCTGAAAACAAATGAACAGTTTTCTCTTCAACAGAGGCCAAAACTAAAGAGCTCTGAGAATTGCACGGAGTTCTAAAATATTGATTGGTAATCTCGCCTCTTGAGATTTCCAAACTCCTTGTGCTGTCAGAGATCCCCAGACAACTCCCCAACCTGAAAGACTCGCATCTATTGTGATCACAGTCCAGGTTGGCTGAACAAAAGAGGCCCCTTGAACTAAACGTTGGTGATTTAACTACCACGTCAGAGAGTGTCGAACATTGGGATTTAAGGATATTAATTGTGATATCTTTGTATAATCCCGGCACCAATGATTCAGCATGCAAAGCTGAAGAGGTCTCATGTGAAAACGAGCAAAAGGAATCGCGTCCGATGCTGCAGTCATGAGGCCTAAAACTTCCATGCACATAGCCACTGAAGGGAATGACTGAGACTGAAGATGCCGACATGCTGCAACCAATTTCAAACATCTCTTGTCTGTTAGAGACAGAGTCATGGACACTGAATCTATCTGGAAACCTAAAAAGGTGACCCTTGTCTGAGGAATCAAAAAACTTTTTGGTAAATTGATCCTCCAACCATGTTTTCGAAGAAACAACACAAGTTGATTTGTGTGAGATTCTGCAGAACGTAAAGACTGAGTTAGTACCAAGATATCGTCCAAATAAGGAAACACTGCAATACCCTGTTCTCTGATTACAGAGAGTAGGGCACCCAGAACCTTTGAAAAGATTCTTGGAGCTGTTGCTAGGCCAAATGGAAGAGCAACAAATTGGTAATGCTTGTCTAGAAAAGAGAATCTCAGGAACTGATAATGTTCTGGATGAATCAGAATATGAAGGTAAGCATCCTAAAAGTCTATTGTAGACATATAATGCCCTTGCTGAACAAAAGGCAGAATAATCCTTCTAGTTACCATCTTGAAAGTTGGTACTCTTACATAACGATTCAAAATTTTCAGATCCAGAACTGGTCTGAATGAATTTTCTTTCTTTGGGACAATGAATAGATTTGAATAAAACCCCAAGCCTTGTTCCTGAAAAGGAACCGGCATGATTACCCCTGAAAACTCCAGATCTGAAACACACTTCAGGAAAGCCTGAGCTTTTACTGGATTCACTGGGATGCGTGAGAGAAAAAATCTCTTCACAGGAGGTCTTACTCTGAATCCAATTCGTTACCCCTGAGAGACAATGCTCTGAATCCATTGATTTTGGACAAAATTTATCTAAACATCCTTGAAAAACCTTAATCTGCCCCGTACCAGCTATGCTGGAATGAGGGCCGCACCTTCATGCGGACTTAGGGGCTGACTTTGGTTTCTTGAAAGGCTTGGATTTATTCCAATTTGAGGAAGGCTTCCAATTGGAAAAGATTCCTTGGGGGAAGGATTAGGTTTTTGTTCCTTATTTTGACGAAAGGAACGAAAACAATTAGAAGCCTTAGATTTACCCTTAGGTTTTTTATCCTGAGGCAAAAAAAACTCCTTTCCCCCCAGTCACAGTTGAAATAATAGAATCCAACTGAGAACCAAATAAATTATTACCTTGGAAAGAAAGAGATAATAATCTAGACTTAGATGTCATATCAGCATTCCAAGATTTAAGCCACAAAGCTCTTCTAGCTAAAATAGACATGGATCTAACATCAATTTTGATAATATCAAAAATGGCATCACAAATAAAATGATTAGCATGTTGCAGTAAGCGAACAATGCTAGATATGTCAGGATCCAATTCTTGTTGCGCTAAATTCTCCAACCAAAATGTTGAAGCAGCTGCAACATCATTACAGGCCTAAGAAGATGACCTGAATATAAATAGACTTTCCTTAGATAAGATTCAAGCTTCCTATCTAAAGGATTTTTAAAGGAAGTACTATCTTCCATAGGAATAATGGTTTGTTTAGCAAGAGTAGAAATAGCCCCATCAACTTTGGGGATCTTTTCCCAAAACTCTATTGCAACCGCTGGTAAAGAATACAATTTTTTAAAACCTTGCAGAAGAATTAAAAGAAGTACATGGCTTATTCCATTCCTTAGAAATCATGTCAGAAATAGCATCAGGAATAGGAAAAACCTCTGGAGTAACCACAGTAGGTTTAAAAACAGCATTTAAACGTTTACTGGTTTTAATATGAAGAGGACTAGCTTCCTCAATATCCAAACACCTAGATTTAGAGTTTTGTCGGTAAAGACCCGCGGTGCTAACGAGCCTTTTTTTTCCAGCGCACCCTTAAGACAACGCTGGTATTACGAGTTGTCTGAATGGCTGCGTTAGCCTCAGAAAAGGGAGCGTTGAGCATAATTTAGCTCCTCTTCAACCCTCAATACCAGCGTTGCTTACGGTAGCAGTAAGCTGGAAAAACGTGCTCGTGCACGATATCCCCATAGGAAACAATGGGGCTGAGCTGGCTGTAAAAAAACCTAACACCTGCAAAAAAGCAGCGTTCAGCTCCTAACGCAGCCCCATTGTTTCCTATGGGGAAACACTCTCTAAGTCTACACCTAACACCCTAACATGAACCCCGAGTCTAAACACCCCTAACCTTACACTTATTAACCCCTAATCTGCCGCCCCCGCTATCGCTGACACCTACATTATATTATTAACCCCTAATCTGCCGCTTCGGACACCGCCTCCACCTACATTATAGCTATGAACCCCTAATCTGCTGTCCCTAACATCGCCGACACCTATATTATATTTATTACCCCCTAATCTGCCCCCCCAATGTCGCCACCACCTACCTACACTTATTAACCCCTAATCTGCCGACCGGACATCGCCGCCACTATAATAAATGCATTAACCCCTAAACCTCCGCACTCCCACCTCGCAAACACTATGGTAAATTGTAATAACCCCTAATCTGCCCTCCCTAACATCGCCGCCACCTACCGCCCCCAACGTCGCTGCTACTATAATAAAGTTATTAACCCCTAAACCTAAGTCTAACCCTAACACCCCCCTAAGTTAAATATAATTTAAATAAAACGAAATAAATTTACTATCATTAAATAAATTATTCCTATTTAAAAATAAATACCTATAAAATAATCCCTAATATAGCTACAATATAACTAATAGTTACATTGCAGCTATTTTAGGATTTATATTTATTTTACAGGCAACTTTGTATTTATTTTAACTAGGTACAATAGCTATTAAATAGTTAATAACTATTTAATAGCTATACACTCCAAGGGGGAGAGCGCAGTCTGTCAAAAGAAAAGAGGGACTCCAATAGTGCAATATCGTATGATACAAACAATATTTATTCCACACAAAAATGTGCCAAATACTGACAATATCTGGCAATACAGCTTTCACATAAAGGTTTCTTTAAAATGTATTCAATACAATGAGTCCGTGGTTCAGCTTGCACACTCAAGATTGTCAGGTCGACGATGACCCCGGTTGATTAAGAGCTCTATGTTCTGGCGTTAGCCCATAAAACTCTTAACTACTGACTTTTTTTTGCGGTTGGAGTCTTGTCGGTAGAGGCTCTACCGCTCACTTCTTCCAAGACTCGTAATACCAGCGTTGACGTAAGGGGATTTGCGGTAGCCTCAAGTTGCGGAAAGAAAGTGAGCGGTAGACCCTTTCCTGCCTGACTCTAAATACCAGCGGGCGTTAAAAAGCAGCGTTAGGACCCCTTAACGCTGCTTTTTTTAATTTAAAAAAAAATTTTTATTAACATATTAATGAGGCATTACAAACATGTGTAGGCAACACTCATATACAGTACATTCGTTCTGTAGATAATTATATAACAACAAAAGGAAAGATATACATTAATGAATGAGGGTACCTGTCCTCACACTATTGTCCATATGTTAATGAGTGGTATTAAACTAGAGCATGTTGATTCCTTCCGCTCATTTATTGTCTCTGTCTTCTGTTAGGTTTTAACTTTGAGCTTGTTCCAACGAGTACAACAACCCGTTGTATATGAATAGGGGGTAGTATTGCTTAAACATGGTAACTGAAGCTTAACTTCAGGAAAGTTTTATTTTGAAATACACAGAACTCAGCATTTATACTACACACTACTGAGGTTTAACGGTTCCTGTTATTACCTGTGTAAACGGGGGGAAAAAGAGTTGAAAGGATAGCAAGAAGGTACATGGAGTACAAAGAGTTGTTAATGGGTGGTGGTAAGGGGGGAAAGAAAAAAGAAAAAAAATGGGGGGGAAAGGGGAGGGGAGGGTGAGAGGCGGTGGGAAGGGGGTCCCAGTGTGTTTGAAATAGAAAGAAGTCGAGAGGAGAGAGGAGGGGGGCGGTGATACGATGGTGGGTGAGTGGGGGCGTCAGCTGGGCGCAAGGCAGGGGCCCCCCATAAAGGCTGGGTCTCGGGTGATCAGAGCTTTGCAGTTGTCAGGTCAGATGGGGGGGGGGAACCTGTCAGGTAACATCACAGTCCTCTACCCGTCCAGGTCAAAGCCATCATTTCATGTGTGGCTAGTCTTAAGGTAATGATATCTTTCTAAGTTCAGCAATTCATCAACTCTAGCCCTCCACTCCTGCACGTCCGGGACCCGGTTTGTTTTCCAGTGCCTGGGAATCAAGCCCTTTGCACTGTTCAGCATGAGCAGTAGGAGTAGGTATCTGTCCTCTCCGATAATCTTGGGTAGGCCGTAGTATATCAAGTAGGATGGCTTTGATGGAATTATGACCCCCAATATCCTGCTCATTTCCCCCAGCACCTCCTCCCAGAAAGGCAGTATTTGTGGGCAGTTCCACCAGATGTGTAATAGGGTTCCCTCCCCTCCGCACCCCCTCCAGCGGTCCCCACTCGTGTGTGGGTAAATCTTTTGCCGTCTACGGGGGTCATGTACCATCTGCTGAGCAGTTTATAGTGAGCTTCTTGTATTTTCATGGAGATTGATGCTCTGCTGAAGATTTGGAGCCAATCCTTGAGCTCTATATCTAGGTCTAACTCCGCTTGCCAAGCAGAGGTGTAGCTGGGGAGCTTAGCCCCATCTTTCAGTAGAAGAGTTTTGTAAATCTGAGAAATGAGGTGGGTTGGTGTCTGTGTCATCGTACAAAGGGTCTCAAAAAGCGTCCTGTCCCTAGTGAGTGAGGCTTTGTCTTTGTTTGTTTGGAAGTAGTGTGTGACCTGTGCCATTCTGTACCAGGAGGCGAAGATATCAGGGGCCCACTCCGCCAGTTCTTCTTGAGTCTTAAGTTCACCCTGGTGCAGAATGTTGTGAAAAGAAATGTCTTGGAGGGTGTGATGCGCATTTGCATCGCATGGTGTTATTTCCATTCCCAGGTCTGGGTAGCCTCGGATGGGAGTGTTAGGTGAGTCTCGTGAGGACAGGTGGGAGTCCTCCTACATTAATCTGTCCAAGGTCACAAAGACCTCCATCAATAGAGGATATTGCTGTATTGCAGGTGGACGGTTTTTAGTCGACACCCACGCCAGTGCCCCTGTATTTATAGACGTTGTGATATCATTATCGATTTGGACCCATGCCTTATGTTGGAGGTTGTGACTCAATTCAACAAGTCTTTGCAATGATATTGCTCTCTGGTATTCCCTCAATAGAGGTATGCCCAGTCCCCCCCTGTCTCTAGGCAAATATGTGGTTTGCTTCTTGATTCTGGGCTTCACCCCGTTCCATATGTAGGATTCTATTGCCGATTGTATGTGCCTAATATATGGTGTAGCTGGGGAGATCGGGACTGTTTGCATTATGTATAACACCCGTGGTAAGATTTTCATTTTAACCACCCATATGCGCCCCATCCACGAGATGGTTTTGTTTTTCCAATCATTTAAGTTTTTAAGGACTTCATCTCGAATTTGTTTGTAGTTAATCTCTGCTATCTCCTGGACATTCGAGGATATCAAGATACCCAGGTATTTAATAGATTGTTGTGCTATTTTAATAGGGCAGTCCACTAGGTGATTGTCAAACTAGGTGATGTTTAGTATCTCTGATTTCTGGGGGTTGAGAAGAAAGTTCGAGACCTCGCCAAAGGCGGAGAACTCCTGTAGTGCCTCCGATAGCGATACAGGAGAGTTTGACAACATCAATAAGATGTCGTCGGCATACATTGATAGCTTATACTCCGTCCCTCCAATCTTCAGACCCTTAATGTGTGAATTGGCTCTAAGCTTACTCGCCAGGACTTCGATTGTGAGAGCAAACAGGAGCGGTGACAGGGGGCATCCCTGCCTAGTCCCGTTGTGGATCTGGAAGGTATTTGAGAGCGTGCCGTTTACCCTGATTCTGGCATTTGGTGTTGAGTAGAGGGACATTATCATATTAATAAGCCTGGGCCCGAAGCCAAATTTTGTCAGGGTATGTTGCATGAAAGGCCAGTTCACCCGGTCAAATGCTTTCTCAGCGTCTGTTGTGACCAGGGCGAGCGGCAAATTGTGGTTATGGGCATATGTGATCATCTGGAGAGTTCTGAGAGTATTATCTCTCGCTTCCCGAGAAGGGATAAATCCCACCTGATGGGTAGAGATTAGTGTCGGTAACTGCCTGTTCAGGCGGCTGGATATGACTTTGGCCAATATCTTCACATCCGAGTTCAGCAAGGATATTGGCCTATAATTCTCGGGTTTGTCAGGTGGTTTCCCAGGCTTGGGGATTACAGTTATATATGCTTCGAGCATAGAGCTCGGTAAGGTTGGGGAGTCAGAGAGTGTATTAAATGTCTTCAACATTATTGGGGCCAGGGTACCCGCGTATTTTTTGTAGTATTTGAGCCCAAAGCCATCTGGTCCCGGGCTCTTCCCGGAGGGCAGATCTTTGATTGCTTTCTTGATTTCTGTCAGGGAAATTGGAGAGTCAAGTGTTTCCATTTCCTGCTCTGTGATTCTGGGGAGGTCGACCCCCTCCAGATATTCCAATATCTTCCCCTCCTCTCTGTCCTGCCCAAAGGGAAAATGATTCTCTCCCCCCACCCCCCTAATGTTGTATAGTGACGCGTAGTACCTTCTGAAAGTGTCTGCTATCGAGTCCGCGTCAGATTTAGTTTTCCCTTCCCCATCCACCATCTGGTGAACATGCGCTTTAAGTTTTTTCCGAGCTAGCGCTCTGGCCAGGAGCCTCCCTGGCTTATCCCCTTTCTCATAATAGAGTTGCTTCATTTTTAAAGCCTGTTTCTGATAATCTTCCTGTAAGAACGTTAACAGTGCCTCTCTAGATGTGGTCAGCGCTTTTATGTGTAGTTCGTCCGTCTTGTGTGCCTTATGGAGTAGTTCCGTTCTCTCTACTTGTGCCAGTAAGGTTTGGTAACGCTCTCTCCTGATTTTCTTAAGCCTGGAACCCCTCTTAATGAGGATGGTACATTTGTGCGCCTCCCAGATAGTTGTATCTGGTATTTGGTCATCCGCGTTTATATGAAAGTACTCTACTATTGCTTTGTTGAGGTCTGCTCCAAACAGTGGGTCGTCTAGTTGGGTATCATCTAGCCTCCATATATAGGGTGTGATGGGGACAGTGGGCCATAAAATTGCACACCCCACTGGAGCATGATCCGACCATGTGATCGGATAGATATTACTGTTTTTCGTGATCATAAGGCCTATTGTGTCTGTGAACAGATAATCAATCCTAGAGTATTTTCTGTGGGGATGGGAGTAGAATGTGTAGTTTTTAACTAGGGGGTGATGCGTCCGCCATATGTCATATATAGCTAAGTCTGTTAATGAGGAGGTGATACGCCTCACTGTCTTATGAGGGACGCTGGAGAGGCCGTCAGAGGTGTCCATCAATGGGACAAGCGGTGTGTTGAGGTCCCCTCCCACAAACAGCACACCTGCTTTTAATTCTAAAATTTTGCGGCTGACCTTTGATAGGAAAAGGTGCTGGGAGTGGTTAGGGCAGTAAACATTTTCTAGAGTAATAGGTCTGCTATGCAATAGCCCCGTGACTACCTGGTATCTTCCCTCCGGATCGTTATATGACTGTATAACCTGGAAGGGCGTTCTGGCACTGAAAAGTATTCCCACCCCGTTCCGTTTACACGGGCCTGACGCAAAGAACGTGGTGGGGTAGTAGCGGGAGGACCACCTTGGCTCGTGGCCTGCCTTAAAGTGCGTCTCCTGCATGAATATGATGTCCGCACCAAGTCTTTGCATATCTCTAGTAAGTATAGAGCGTTTGTTAGGGCTGTTTAATCCCTTTGCATTTATTGTGAAAAGCTCCACTGGACGAGGGGCTTTCTGTCTCTGCGTCATGTTGTGAGAGGTAGAGTGCAAGTGTATAGGGAACCGCTAGGGGCAGGGCGGGATGGGGAGTCAGGAGAGGAGGAGAAAGAAAAGAAAAAAAAAAAAAAAGGGGGGGAGAGGGGGAAGGAGTGAAAGGGAGTCAGAAAGGGGGGGTAGTAAAGGAGTAAGGGCGGAGTAGAAGGAGGGTGTAGTAGAGGGGAGAAGTGAGATTGTAGGTTAGTTAGGAGACAGGGAAAAGGCCAGAGGGGAAATGGTAGAGATAGGAGTAGGGTACCTTCACTATGAAGGCACTTAACAGTAGGATGTGCAAATTGTCAGTAAGTAATCCACTGATTAACTGTAATAACGTCTGTAACAAAGCAGGGGTAGTTATCCCTGCGCTTTTGCATTAAATATAAACATATAAAAATAACTTAGTGAATTAACGTTCTCTAGATACAATAACATTAACAGTGCATATAAAAGTTAGATAGACCAGTAGTGCAAGGATCCACAGGTCAGACAAATCAACATTGTTTCAACTGAGTCAAGGTGATAATAAAAAACATATCAAATTATTCCAGCCTTTCTGATGTTTTATTCTATCTGAAATACAGGTCTGCTCACTATCATCGGCCTCTCTGACTTCCTGTCCTCTAACGCTATGCCAACCCCAATCCCCCTGTTTATTCCAGTTTTACCTATGCATCTTCTTGGGTTATGCGCTCCTTTTTTTCCTAGTTGTGCATGACTATTGTGTGATGTTGGGCGCTGCAGTGAGATTATCCTGTTGTGTTAGGCGATTGACTTCTGATATATTTACGAGGAAATCTAATGTCAGATACATTAAGTGGAGGGATCTAAATGACAGCTAAGGGGGGGGAGGCGCTGTTTGATTCTCTGCTCTAAATTTTATAGGGCTATAGACGGTTATCAGCCATCAGCGCATCAGTCCTAGGCTCAATATAGGTGGTAGTTGCTTGCTAATGTGAGAAGTATGTTCCTTGTGTGATAGCAAATACTAGTACAAATCAATACATTACTTTTAAGTTGACTGAGAGAGGACAAAATAACATTCATTATACAATGACAAATACAACATGGTATCAATATACGACCTGTCAGGAGTCCAAGCATCACCGATCTGCAAGAGCAAATCGTGTATGGATTAATAAGCAACTAAGTTCAGTCTCATTATACTCCTTTTGGTATGGTGTAAACTACCGGCCTTCTTCACGGATTCGGCCGGGAGCCCTGTGACTACCTTCCCCCGGGTCCTGCGGGGGGGGGGTGATGTGGAGACCAAGGGCTTGGTTAAAGCTGGGGAGGTCTTCTATGGATTTAAGAACGTGTGAGGCATTATTTTTGGATGCAATCAGGCAGGTGGGGAAACCCCATCTGTAAGTGTTCTTCTTTTCTTTAAGGACCGCTGTGATGAACCTCATGTCTCTTCGCTTCTGTAGTGTGGTTGGACACAGGTCGGAGTAGATCTGAATTTCGGAGCCCTTGAAGTCTATGGGGTGATGTGTTCTGGCCAGCCTTAGGATATCTTCCTTGTCCCTAAATGACAATAACTTCATGATAACGTCTCTGGGGGGGGCTCTGCTGAGCGGTTTGGGTCTCAGAGCTCTGTGTGCTCTCTCTATTTGTACTTCCGAGGCTGAATCGTCTCTCTTCAGATGCCTGATAAAATCTTGTATGTAAGCCTGCAGGGCAGGAGGGTCAACTGCTTCTGATATTCCACGCAGCCGAAGATTGTTCCTCCTGCTCCTATTCTCTAAGTCTTCGACACGGTCCATAAGTGCCTGTACCGTGCCGTCCTGTGCCTGCATATAACTGGTTTGGTGCTGCATGTCTGAGCTTAAGGTTTCTTGTCTCTCCTCAATTAGGTTACTCGCTGGTCCACTGCTGCAATGTCCCTTTTGAGTTCCCCAAACATGCTTTTAAAATCATGCATTGCTTCTTTAATGTCCTCCTTTGAGGAGAGATGTTTAATGTCTTCTTTTGTAAGATAGAGAGAGCTATGTGGCTGTCCCCCTGATTCTTGTGTCTGTGCCATTGTAGTTTGTTTTGCTGTGCCTTGATGAGGTCCTCCACTTGATGTTGCAGAGTCAGCAGGGATTAGGTAGTTTTCTATGGCTGAGGATTGGTTACTCTTTAGTGTTTTGGCAGTCCTTTTGCTTGCCATCACACAAGCTAGCGGTCTGTCCCTACTGGGATCGTGTCCCTTTTAAAACCGCAGAGTTCTATGTTTTGATGGGTTATTTTAACCTCTGTCTTATTACATATGTGCTTCTAAGAAAGGGAAATTCATCAGCTGTAGTACGCTGTGTTACCTATTCTGGTGTGTTCTTTTTTGGTCCCAGCAGAGAGGGGGCCCTGCCCATGCTATCAGAGAGTTTGTTTCTGTGTGTTATGGGACTAGGCCTCTGTGGGAGTTGCTAGGCGGCAAATCAGATATAACCCTTTTCGGGTGTTTAAACCCCCTTAGCTCACCGGCACCGTGCGGGGTAAGTGTCCGTGTTTGTGTGGTGGGGCAACTTACGGGCACCACTCCTAGCTTGTTCTCTTCAGCCCCCTGTGAATTGCTCTGCCTCCGTAGGCTCCGGTCCGGTCACGTGCGCGCGGCCTAGTCTCGCGGCCCAGTCTCGTGGTCAAGGTTGCTGCCGGGTGTGAAGGGGCCCTTTTAAGTGCGGAGGTGATCTCCGATGCAGGGGTGTGCTCCGGGTGTGTTGCGGGGGCAAGTGGGTATGCTCCGTTACCTCGCCAGTCTGCTCCGGGTCTGCCGAAAGCCGTTGCTTAGGCTGCTTGTGTGGGTTATATCTAGCTCCTCAGGAAATGATGTATGCCTCAATTTCAGGTCATCACTAGTTCATTTGATAGATTTGGTGCATTATAATTTGTCTGGATTCATTTGGGAACGTTAATTCTGTGCAAAATACTGCAGGGACTACGGAGCTCTAGAAAAGTGCTGCCATCTCAGTCTGTGGCTAAGCTCCGCCCCCTTAACGCCGCTTTTTAACCCTAACGCAGAACTCTAAATCTAGCCGATAGTAATTAACACTTCTTTTAACAAAGAACGCATATACTCTATTTTAAATAAATAAGTTGATTTGTCAGTGTCAATGTCTGAGGAAGGATCTTCTGAATCAGATAGATTCTCATCAGAAGTGGATAATTCATTATGTTGTCGGTCATTTGAAATTTCATCAACTTTATGAAAAGTTTTAAAAGACCTCTTACGCTTATTAGAAGGTGGAAATGCAGACAAAGCCTTCTGAATAGAATCAGTAACGAATTCTTTAAAATTCACAGGTATATCATGTACATTAGAAGTTGAAGGAACTGCAACCGGTAATATACTATTACAGATGGACTCTCTATCTGCATGTAAAAGTTTATCATGACAACTAATACAAATGACATTAGGAGATATAATCTCCACAATTTTACAACAAATGCACTTAGCTTTTGTAGAACCGATGTCAGGCAGCAAAGTTCCAGCAGATACTTCTGAGGCAGGATCAGGTTGAGACATCTTGCAGAATGTAAAAGATAAAACAACATATAAAGCAAAATTATCAATTTCCTTATATGACAGTTTCAGGAATGGGAAAAAATGCAAATAGCATAGCCCTCTGACTAGAGGCAAAGCAATGGGGCAATAAATAATGAAAAAAGTTTGGCGCCAAGTATGACACACAACGTAACTAGAAATTTTTTTGCCGCCAACCATGTCACTAACGACGCAACCCTGTGTGAACCCCTGCGTCAACTACGACGCCGGACATGACGAACTTGCGTCAACGGACGTGCTTTTCGCGCCAAAAGATTCTCGTGCCAATAATGACGCAATAAAGTGTAGCATTTAGCGCACCCGCGAGCCTAAGACAGCCCGCAAATTAAAACAAGTAGTCAATTGAAAAAAAGACTAAACCCCAGGTAAGAAAAATATCTCTCAATATTAAGTTTGCCAAATATGAAACTGACAATCTGCAAAAGGAAATACATGAACCTGACTCATGGCAAATATAAGTACAATACATATATTTAGAACTTTACATAAATGCATAAAGTGCCAAACCATACCTGAGGTGTCTTAAGAAATAAAAACATACTTACCAAAGACACCCATCTACATATAGCAGATAGCCAAACCAGTACTGAATCAGTTATCAGTAGAGGTAATGGTATATGAGAGTATATCGTCGATCTGAAAAGGGAGGTAGGACATGAATCTCTACGACCGATAACAGAGAACCTATGAAATAGACCCCCGTTAGGGAAATCACTGCATTCAATAGGTAATACTCTCCACGTCCCTTTGACATTCGCTGTACTCTGAGAGGAATCGGGCTTCAAAATGCTGAGAAGAGCATGTCAACATAGAAATCTTAGCACAAACTTACTTCACCACCTCCATAGGAGGCAAAGTTTGTATGTATTTATAGGCATTTTGAGGTTTGGGAAACTTTGCCCCTCCTGGTAGGATTGTATATCCCATACGTCACTAGCTCATGGACTCTTGCCAATTACATGAAAGAAATAATAAAACCTAACATAACAAAAAAAATTACAAAAAATAAAAAACACTTAAATTACAAAAAAATTAAAAAAAGCTACCATTACAAAAAATAATAAACAAAATTATCCAAAATAATAAAAATTATTCCTATTCTAATACACCCCTTTAAAAAAAAACACACCAAAATAACAAAATGGCGGAGTTGCATAGGTCATTGGCGACATGTTAGTCCTCTTCATGCGGTCTCTAGCCGCACACTTAAGATTGAATACAAGGTACTGCTTTTATATGGGGGTACCCTTGCATTCCTATTGGCTGAAAAAATTCAAATCAGCCAATAGGATGAAAGCTGCTTACATCCTATTGGCTGATTTGACTTTGATTCTTCAGTGTTGTTGTTTTTTGGGTGGGGGGGTTAGATTAGGGCTTTTTTATTTTGAATGGTTATATAAATGCCCTTTTTGGGGCAAAGGGTAGATTTAGCTTTTTTTACTTAGTTTATTTTGGGGGGTCGGGGTTGTATTGTTAGGGGGTCATTTCTTTCTTTTTTTTTTACAAAAGAACTGTTA
The DNA here is from genome assembly GCF_027579735.1 of Bombina bombina. Taxonomy (NCBI): domain Eukaryota; kingdom Metazoa; phylum Chordata; class Amphibia; order Anura; family Bombinatoridae; genus Bombina; species Bombina bombina. The sequence continues at coordinate 110,944,202 of NC_069504.1, forward strand.
ACTTTAGGGCATTGCCCTGCGAAAGGCCTTTTTAAGGGCTATTGGTAGTTTATAGATTAGTGTTTTTTTTTATTTTGGGTTGTTTTTTTAAAGGGGGTATTAGAATAGTTATCATTTTTCTTATTTTGAATCATTTTGTTTGTTATTTTTTGTAATGATAGCTTTTTTATTTTTTGTAATTTTAGTAATTATAATTAACCTGGGTTACAATATTAATTATACTCTATTCCAGTGGTAACCTCCAACTTATTAAATATTTACGTAACAATATTTCCAAAGTTCTGATCTGTTAATTCTTATTAAAACACAATGATTATATTCATGCAGTAAATAGCATACTAATTATGGCCAAATATATATGTTTAGTTGTTACAATATTCTATACAAAGCAAACTATAAAAATATTTCTATAAATGAACCTTAATTCCAAATGAATCGCTTATTAAACATAACACAGGAATTATACTAGAACGAATTATAAATAGCCAACAACACTTAGTCCAATGCCAAAATAGGGACTACTAATTTAACAGTGCTTAGTTAACAATATCACAAGATACTTCAACACAAATCTTACCAAATCTTAATTAATCTAAGAGAACTTTCTGAAAAATATAATAAAACTATTTTCAACTCAATATAATCTAATATACTTCACTTAGATCCAGAGCTTGTTACACAATACTACCAATTCAACATATGCCAATTAATCTAGCATGAAGTCTAATCAATATTAAATATAAGAATAAGGTACCTTTTTTAACTCACAGCTGCAGCTATACTATGCTATAAAGAATGTATTTGTTAAAGTCTATTAAAAATATAAAATTGAACCATTAATTCATTACCAACAAACCAGTATGATAATTCAGCTTTTCCAGATAAATTATTTTCACCATCATATAAGAGGATACACAAGTCTGGAAGTAAATGTTAGGCCCAATTATGTATTACAAAACTCTGTGCATTTCCAAGGCAGCAGTTTAAGTCAGTAAGTCAAGTTAAGCAGAATCCACCACCAGCATTTACCAGCATTTTGCCTCTTTACTTCCTGTGCAAGGGGTTTTATCTCTCTGATAAAACCCAACTCTTTTCTAATCATTGGTGAAATTTGGGTACGCTCTTATTCGGAGCTTGTCTCTCATTGGTTATTGGGAAATGTCATTCAAATTCCTTAAATTGAATCTCTCTGGCCGCAATGCCCACATCGGACACCGGAGAGCAACAGACAACGGAATGTAGCTTTGTTGGCAAAATATTAACTGTTTTAAAGATATCTATATTTTTATAGAAATGTACATTTAATACCTCTATAATTTCATATCTTTAATAAACTATTTGTTCAGTATATATGTCCTATCTAATATAATTTAGCATGTATTTATTGAGACTAAACATGGTTATATTTCTAGTATCATAATATTAAGTAATTATACCGTTAATTATTTGATCTTCATAGAATCATAGCATTTAATATCCTGGTATTACATTGCATTTTCCTAGTCACCTTTTCCAGTTATCATTTTAATATCACATACATACCTTGTGAGTAGTAGTCTGATGTAATTAATCATACAACTATATTTACATTTGATTATTATTCCATTTTAATATAAATACAGTATATCCCATATTCAGTATATCTCTTGATAATGTTATTTTGAATGCACGAAAACACAAATATGATATAATTTATGGGACAACTCACTGGTTTCTCACAGGTCTGAAAAACAAAGGAGATGTTATTTATTTTAAATATACAGTCATATGTTCATTTAATATATTATATAAACCTAGGACATATTTCTTAATAATTTTTGAGTGCATGGACTTATGTTTATGACAAATATTTATAGGACTGCTTATTAAGTACACATTAATTTCTTATTTGGAACCAAATTCCTGAGACAAAGAAAAATAAATGTATTTTTATTCTGAAACAGTTTGCTAAACATTTTAAATTCACCAATATAGCTACCCACTCAATTCAGCAGTTACTTATCTAATATGTTACTGTTAGGCATTTCTCCCAGATCCATAAATATACATTTATACAATACTGAGGTACACCATAACTGAAAATTTTACTATATGACTTAAACACAAGTAATTAATGTTCAGTGATTAATCATTTGTTTATCAACATGCCTGTGTTAATTACCACATCCTCAAGATTCTGCTTGTGTTTCTCAAATAAAGTACATAATTGTGTCTCTGTCACCCCAGGGGTCAATAGGTTGGTAACTTTATTACCAACTTTCTCAGGCAGGAAACCTTTGAAATGAATATCTCCTAATTTGATAGATATCTGCTTTTGAACACTGAGATGTGTATTTTGTCAGAAAGGGGGGTCTGTGCTGAAACATCTGATTTTAGAATTTAATGCAACTTACAGTACAGAAATTATATTTAAAATAGTTTCATATATAGATTAATCAATCAGCATGATATCTATGCACATAGCTTCCAATGATATTTCACCTTTTAAATGACATAAACAAGTAATGTTATTTTTATTTTATTTTTAGTTTAAGCTCAGGTTATAATTTTATTTCACAGGTAAGTTTTCATTTATTTTAAGGTAGCTAGTATATTGTAACTTTAATTTAGGTATATTTTAATTATGTTAATGTTAGGGGGTGTTAGGTTTATGGGTTAATAGTTTAATTTAGGTAGTTGTGATGTGGGGGGACGGCGGTTTAGGGGTTAATAGCTTTATATAGTGTTGGCGATGTGGGGGGATGGCTGGACGACGGTTTAGGGGTTAATAGCTTTATTTAGTGTTTGCAATGTGGAGGGATGGAGGTTTAAGGGTTAATAGCTTTATTTAGTGTTTGAGATGTGTGGGTGGCGGTTTAGGGGTTAATAGCTTTATTTAGTGTTTGTGATGTGGGGGGACGGCGGTTTAGGGGTTAATAGACAAGGGGTTTATGTTAGGGTGTAAGGTTTTTTGATAACTTTATTTTCTCCATAGACTTCAATGGGGAATGCGAAAATGTGATGGCGACAAGGGGTTTATGTTAGGGTGTTAGGTTTTTATGAAACATTTTTTTCTCCATCGATCTCTATGGGGAAATACGTGCATGAGCACGCCAAGTCTAAACTTAGTTTGTGTGCAGTATGCGGGTTACCGCACTATGGCCTAGATTTGGAGTTTGGCATTAGCCGTGAAAACCAGCGTTAGAGGCTCCTAACGCTGGTTTTAGGCTACCGCCGGTATTTGGAGTCACTCAAAATAGGGTCTAACGCTCACTTTTCAGCCGCAACTTTTCCATACCGCAGATCCCCTTACGTAAATTGCGTATCCTATCTTTTCAATGGGATCTTTCTAACTCCGGTATTTAGAGTCGTGTTTGAAGTGAGCGTTAGACATCTAACGACAAAACTCCAGCCGCAGGAAAAAAGTCAGTAGTTAAGAGCTTTCTGGGCTAACGCCGGTTTATAAAGCTCTTAACTACTGTGCTCTAAAGTACACTAACACCCATAAACTACCTATGTACCCCTAAACCGAGGTCCCCCCACATCGCCGACACTCGAATAAATTTTTTTAACCCCTAATCTGCCGACCGCCACCTACGTTATCCTTATGTACCGCTAATCTGCTGCCCCTAACACCGCCGACCCCTGTATTATATTTATTAACCCCTAACCTGCCCCCCACAACGTCGCCTCCACCTACCTACACTTATTAACCCCTAATCTGCCGACCGCAAAGCGCCGCCACCTACGTTATCCTTATGTACCCCTAATCTGCTGCCCCTAACACCGCCGACCCCTATATTATATTTATTAACCCCTAATTTGCCCCCCACAACGTCGCAGCCAGCTACCTACAATAATTAACCCCTAATCTGCCGACCGCAAAGTGCCGCCACCTACGTTATCCTTATGTACCCCTAATCTGCTGCCCCTAACACCGCCAACCCCTATATTATATTTATTAACCCCTAATCTGCCCCCCACAACGTCGCCTCCACCTGCCTACACTTATTAACCCCTAATCTGCCGACCGGACCTCACCGCTATTCTAATAAATGTATTAACCCCTAAAGCTAAGTCTAACCCTAACACTAACACCCCCCTAAGTTAAATATAATTTTAATCTAACGAAATTAATTAACTCTTATTAAATAAATTATTCCTATTTAAAGATAAATACTTACCTGTAAAATAAATCCTAATATAGCTACAATATAAATTATAATTATATTATAGCTATTTTAGGATTAATATTTATTTTACAGGTAACTTTGTATTTATTTTAACCAGGTACAATAGCTATTAAATAGTTAAGAACTATTTAATAGCTAAAATAGTTAAAATAATTACAAAATTACCTGTAAAAGAAATCCTAACCTAAGTTACAATTAAACCTAACACTACACTATCAATAAATTAATTAAATAAACTACCTACAATTAACCTAACACTACACTATCAATAAATTAATTAAATACAATTCCTACAAATAACAACAATTAAATAAACTAGCTAAAGTACAAAAAATAAAAAAGAACTAAGTTACAAAAAATAAAAAAATATTTACAAACATAAGAAAAATATTACAACAATTTTAAACTAATTACACCTACTCTAAGCCCCCAAATAAAATAACAAAGCCCCCCAAAATAAAAAAATGCCCTACCCTATTCTAAATAACTAAAGTTCAAAGCTCTTTTACCTTACCAGCCCTGAACAGGGCCCTTTGCGGGGCATGCCCCAAGAAGTTCAGCTCTTTTGCCTGTAAAAAAAAACATACAATACCCAAGCCCCCCAACATTACAACCCACCACCCACATACCCCTAATCTAACCCAACCCCCCCTTAAATAAACCTAACACTAAGCCCCTGAAGATCTTCCTACCTTGTCTTCACCTCACCGGGTTCAACGATCTGTCCAAGAGAACGCGGCTTTTTTGCAGGTGTTAGGTTTTTTTTCAGCTCAAACAGCCCCATTGTTTCCTATGGGAGAATCGTGCACGAGCACGTTTTTGAGGCTGGCCGCTTGCGTAAGCAACTCTGGTATCGAGAGTTGAAGCTGCGTTAAAAATACTCTACGCTCCTTTTTTGGAGCCTAACGCAGCCTTTATGTGGACTCTCAATACCTGTCAGGCTTTTGGGTGTACTGTTTCCTTAATTAGAATTCAACCAATCATATCTTACTTACTCTCATAAAACACCTGTTCACTGAACACACCTTGCTTAGTATTTTGTTATTTTCCTCAGAGTAACTCTGAGCCTCTGATACCTCTGGAAGGTTAATATTGTATCTAAACTTTTCAGCAATTCAAATTACCTCATTCAAGATCTATCTACTACGGATTTAATATTTATTTCCAGCCTGTTGCAACATCTTACTTTGGCAAGTACTTTTCATTTATTCAAGACTGTCTTTATTTTGGGAAGTTACGCTACCTGTTTCAACTTATCAGCTCTTATTATTTATCAACCAAGTCTGTGGCTGCCATAAAGAATAACCGGTTATTGAAGCTCTTATCTGTTAATCTTATTTGTTCTGTTATATTATCCTTATGTTGATTTCTGCTGCACCGGAGAATCGTGACGTCACACGCTGACTGTTAGCTGGCTTCAGCGTGTCTCTGCTGCTGCTGCAGCCGCAGCCCACAGAACCCGGAAGTGTTTGTCCTTACTTACCGCATTCACAGATTTCAAGGTACATTACTACGTTTGCAACTATAATCATATCTGCAGAAGTTCTCCATTATAACAATCTATCAATACTACATTGGATAAGACTTACTTGCTGTGTGTTCAATATCTCATGTTACGCAATATAATATAATTATTCCTTACTTATTCTTAAGAAAGTTTCACCTATTCCTATATCCTTTTGTATTATTACAAGCCTGCTTATTTCTAAGATTGCATTTGAATTTGATTCCTATAATACAGATAATACTTTAGTGTGTACTTTTTTGTAGGGAAACATTAATCTATATTAACTGCACATATATCCATATGGGTTTACCAAGTAATAGTACTCTCAATTGATATTGTGCTACATACCTATACTAGTAATCAAACTAAGCAGGATTGATTATTACATAATACTAAGCCATAAAAGAAAATGGAACCTGCTGAAATTCCCCAAGTAGTCTATAACCTGAGTCAAAAGGTAGACAAAATGGGACAGGCTATCTTGGACTTACAACTAGAAAATCAGGTTCTCAGAGAGCTTATAAAGGAGGTAAAAGAACAACAAACCCCCAGTTCTGAACCACAGATAAGCTTGCCAGAATTATATAATGGTAATAGGAAAACCTATAGGCAGTTTAAAAATGCCTGCTACCTGCTCTTCAATTTAAAACCAAAAACTTACCCCACTGACAGGGTAAGGGTTTTGTCTACAATATCTTTTCTAAGATCTGAACCCAGAATTTGGGCAGATCATTTGTGTGAAACAAATGACCCTCTACTAGATTCACTAACAATTTTTTTCCAAGCCATGGATGAGCTATATAGAGATACTGATATTCAACTAACGGCTGAACAAAAGATGAGGAGTTTAAAACAAGGAAAAAAGACAGTGGAGGAATATACCACTGAATTTAAGCTGTACGCATCAGACTCAGCATGGAGTTTGGTTTCGCTCAGAAACCAATTTAGATTGGGACTGTCTGATCCTGTCAAGGATGAGCTAGCACGTATAGAGCTTCCAAGTACCCTGGATGCATTAATAAAAGTCTCAACCCAAATTGACCGGAGGCTCAGGGAACGGAAAGCTGAACGTGGTTATTCAGATCCAACAATTAAAGCCACTATGTCCACCTCTGCACACATAAAATCACCTCCAATGGAGCATGTCACCCCCATGGAAATAGGAGTTATTCGTGGACCATTAACCCCTGAAGAAAGGATAAGAAGAAGAACTAATCACCTCTGTATGTATTGTGCAAATCCCAGTCATACAGTTATGAATTGTCCAACATTACAAAAAAATAAAAAGAGTAAGTTTGTTCGTATTAACAATACTCAAAGTCTAGATAAACAAATTTCTTATTGCAAACTAACTCTCCTTTTGCAGTGGGACCTTAATAGATTGGCTACTTCTGCCATCGTTGACTCTGGAGCCTTTGGAAACTTTATAGACAAATCTACTGTATTGAAAAATAAAATACCTATTGTATTAAAGAAAACACCAGTTTCAATCAAAGTTATTGATGGCTCTGTAATTGCAAATAGTCCTATAACTCACAACACAGTACCTATATTAGTTATTACTGAAGATGGCCACACTGAATATATAACATTCGATGTAATTCCATCACCTCATTTCCCTATTGTATTAGGGTTATACTGGCTTCAGACACATAACCCCTATATTGATTGGTCTACTTTAACTGTTGCCTTCCAATCAAAATTCTGTGAAAATACATGCTTCCCACATCATAAAATACTACACACAGAATTAGAACAGATTCAAATACCGGAACCATACCAGGACTTCATAGAGGTCTTTAGTAAAGTTGAGGCAGAAACTCTTCCACCTCATCGGGTTTATGATTGCCCAATTGAATTAATTCCAGGTGCAACATTACCGGTTGGTCATTTGTATCCATTGAGTCACCCTGAGTTATTACATCTTAAACAATACTTACAAGATAATCTTAGAAAGGGTTTCATCAGACCCTCTTCTTCACCCACAGCAGCTGGAATGTTCTTTGTAACCAACAAAGACACTTCCCTCAGGCCGATAATAGATTACCGAGAGCTTAATAAACGGACGGTAAAAAAACGATATCCGTTACCTCTCATACCAGAATTAATTGAAAGATTAAGTAATGCTACCATCTTTACTAAGTTGGACTTGCGTGGGGCATACAATCTCATACGTATAAGAGAAGGAGACGAATGGCTCACAGCATTCAGAACTCGCTATGGACTCTATGAGTACCTAGTGATGCCATTCGGTCTCTGTAATGCCCCCGCAACGTTCCAACACTTTATTAATGATATCTTTCGGGATTTATTAGACATATGTCTAGTAGTATACTTAGACGACATCCTAATTTACTCCAACAATTTGCCAGAACATATAAAACATGTACGTTGGGTATTAGCTCGGTTACAAACACATAAACTATATGCCAAATTAGAAAAGTGTTCATTCCACAATACCACTATCTCATTCTTAGGTTACACTATATCTCCTGCTGGTATCCAAATGCAAACCGAGAAGGTTGATTCAGTAAAAAATTGGCCAACTCCTAAAGATAAGAAGTCTCTCCAAAGGTTTTTGGGGTTTGCCAATTATTACAGAAAATTTATAAAGAATTTTTCATCAATAGTGAGACCACTCACACAACTTACTGGTTCAACCCAACAATTCCATTGGAATCAAAGTCATTCCAAAGTATTTGACTTCTTGAAACAAACTTTCACAGAAGCACCCATACTCAAATTTCCTAATGTTGATTTACAATACGTATTGGAAGTTGATTCCTCAGACTTTGCGATTGGGGCAGTACTTTCTCAACAGAAAACACCTAAAGATCCTCTACATCCAATCTCCTACTTTTCAAAAAGTATGACATCAGCAGAGAGGAATTACGCAATAGGAGACAAAGAATTACTCGCCATCCGTAAATCTTTAGAATTTTGGAGACACCTACTAGAAGGTGCAAAAATGCCCTTCATAATTTACACTGACCACAAAAACCTCCAATACCTGCAAAATAACAAGACTCTATCAGCTAGACAGGTACGGTGGAGTCTCTACTTTGCAAGATTCGACTTTCAAATCCAATACCGGCCAGCAAACAAAAATGGAAAAGCGGATGCACTCTCTCGACAACTATCCGAACCTATTCCTAACGAAAATCCTACTGCTATAATTCCTCCTGAACGCTTCATCGGATTAACTTCAGACTTTCTAACTGATATAAAGAACTCTTCAAAAAATTCACCTACTGACACTAAGGTTCCTTTGGAATTGAAGGACGGATTATACTACTACAAGAATATGATTTATATTCCTAAAGAATTGAGACAACAAATTTTACAACATCACCATGATTCACCCTTAGCGGGACATCCAGGGGAATCACGCACCATCGAACTTATAACAAGGACATATTGGTGGCCTCATTTGAAGGAAACTGTTTCAGATTATATTAAGACTTGTGTTACTTGTCAAGTAAGCAAAACTGAGCGGAAATTACCTTATGGACTTTTAATATCAATTCCAACATCTGACAGACCTTGGAAACAAGTAGGAGTTGACTTCATTGTGGATTTACCTCCATCAAAGAATTATACCACCATCATGGTAGTTGTTGATAGTTTCACCAAAATGTCGCATTTTATTCCATTTCATAAGCTTCCCACTTCAGCAGAAACAGCTAACTTATTTATACAACATGTGATTCGGCTTCATGGGGTACCAACAGTTTTGATATCTGACAGGGGTTCCCAGTTCACATCTAAATTCTGGAAAAGTCTCTGTCAATCTCTTAACATAACCCATCAATACACCACTGCATTTCATCCACAGGCAAACGGACAGGTTGAGAGAATCAATCAATGGTTAGATGAGTACCTACGATGTTTTTGTTCCTACCAGCAAGACAATTGGATAACATACTTACCCTTCGCTGAATTTTCCTACAATAATCTAACCAATTCATCCACAAAATTATCTCCATTCTTCGCAAATTATGGGTACCATCCAACCATCACTTCAGTTAGTACTTCTCCTTCCAATTCTCCTCTTGTAGATGAATGGAATAATGCACTTCTAGACAATTTTCGGGTTATCAAGGAAAACATTTCAAAAGCTCAGACTTCCCAAAAGCACTATTATGATTTGAGACACAGACAACCACCTTCATATCAAATTGGAGACCAGGTATGGTTGTCAACTAAAAACCTAAAGCTACATCTTCCTAGTAGGAAAATGACACAAAAATTCTGTGGACCATTCCCTATCACTAGGGTAATAAATCAGAATGCAGTCACTCTGGATTTACCTTCCTCTATGAGAATACATCCGACTTTCCATGTTTCCCTCCTCAAACCATACGTTCCTACTAGAAATAACACACCCCAATTACTACCAACCACTTCCATCCAAGACTCAGAAATCTATGAAGTTAAAGAAGTACTTGACTCAAGGTTTTCCAAGGGTATTCTGGAATATTTAATTAGGTGGAAGGGGTACTCGGAGGAAGATGACTCTTGGGAACCCGCATCTAATCTTAATGCTCCTCGACTTGTTTCCCAATTCCACAGGAGATATCCAGATCGCCCCAGACTTCAAGCTGAGGATCAGCTTGTTTGAGGGGGGAGTCATGTCAGGCTTTTGGGTGTACTGTTTCCTTAATTAGAATTCAACCAATCATATCTTACTTACTCTCATAAAACACCTGTTCACTGAACACACCTTGCTTAGTATTTTGTTATTTTCCTCAGAGTAACTCTGAGCCTCTGATACCTCTGGAAGGTTAATATTGTATCTAAACTTTTCAGCAATTCAAATTACCTCATTCAAGATCTATCTACTACGGATTTAATATTTATTTCCAGCCTGTTGCAACATCTTACTTTGGCAAGTACTTTTCATTTATTCAAGACTGTCTTTATTTTGGGAAGTTACGCTACCTGTTTCAACTTATCAGCTCTTATTATTTATCAACCAAGTCTGTGGCTGCCATAAAGAATAACCGGTTATTGAAGCTCTTATCTGTTAATCTTATTTGTTCTGTTATATTATCCTTATGTTGATTTCTGCTGCACCGGAGAATCGTGACGTCACACGCTGACTGTTAGCTGGCTTCAGCGTGTCTCTGCTGCTGCTGCAGCCGCAGCCCACAGAACCCGGAAGTGTTTGTCCTTACTTACCGCATTCACAGATTTCAAGGTACATTACTACGTTTGCAACTATAATCATATCTGCAGAAGTTCTCCATTATAACAATCTATCAATACTACATTGGATAAGACTTACTTGCTGTGTGTTCAATATCTCATGTTACGCAATATAATATAATTATTCCTTACTTATTCTTAAGAAAGTTTCACCTATTCCTATATCCTTTTGTATTATTACAAGCCTGCTTATTTCTAAGATTGCATTTGAATTTGATTCCTATAATACAGATAATACTTTAGTGTGTACTTTTTTGTAGGGAAACATTAATCTATATTAACTGCACATATATCCATATGGGTTTACCAAGTAATAGTACTCTCAATTGATATTGTGCTACATACCTATACTAGTAATCAAACTAAGCAGGATTGATTATTACAATACCAGAGTTATTTTTATGGTGCGGCCAGAAAAAAGCCGGCGTTAGTTTTTCGGGTCGTTACCGACAAAACTCCAAATCTAGCCGTATGGCAGCATATGATTACGGCTCTGAGCCGAAACATGTCAGTTGCTATCTGCTGACCAACCCTTGTACATATTATCCATGTTGTGCCTTAATAGGTTTTTAATATTAAGGTGAAATAAAGAAATACTTTTTAATTATTCTACCAGTAGCTGGTGCTCCTTCTTGTTTTTTGTTCTTTAACGCACTATAACACACGCGAAAAGAAAGTTTGATTGACACTTGTAATGGCGACACAATGGAAATAGCGGTACTGCCACATTGCGCGTGGTGTTTATGCAACGGATTTACCGTTAAATTTTAATCCGGGCCTTTATGTGTTCAGCTAGCTAATTGTTTAATATTGTATTCTCTGTCTGCATCATGAAAGAAAAATTGGAGTCCCTTCAAATTTTTCGTGATGATTTTAGTTTTGAATTCAATATATCTTTAAGAAAACATACTTCAATATAATGTTTTAAAGCAATTTGTATTCATGTTTCGCCTAAAGCAGGGGAAACACGTGTATTCAAAGTGTATTCTTGAGCTATTCAGCAAACTTGGCTATCGGCACAAAAAAGATCTATGAGAGTTTTACTTACCTATGCACCTACCAGGGCCACCACTAGACAAAACCATTGATCGGGCCCCCTCTGTAATTTTTGGCCACATGACTAAAATGTATCACACTTTATTCAAGTGTAGTCAAACTTGAAAATGTTATAATACGTATACATACACACACACAGATACACACTCACACACAAACACACTCACACACAGATACACACTCACACACAGATACACACTCTTACACACACAGATACACACTCTTACACACACAGATACACACTCACACCCACAGAAACACACAAATACACACAGATACACACACACACACACACACAAACAGACTAGAACCATAAACATACCGTGGCATTTTAAGACAGAGAAGCTCACTCCCCTGCTAATTTGTTTACGGGCTCAAGATAAATTAGCGCTCCACTTGTAATCAAGCCCTATATATGTTAAAACAAAACAACAAAAATATAAATTTTAAAATGAAACAAACAAAAACGCGATTTAGTAACCCTTTAATGCTTACCAATGAATGAGAGTTCATATGAGCAAAAAATTGGTCAGGGATTTTTATGTTCCTTTAACACACAGCTGAATTATCAAACAATTAATAGATAAAAGACAGAGGGACAGATTACAAGTCTCTAACTTAAAAAATTTGCTCTCATGCTAACAGCGCTCAAAGAAAAATTTAAACACGTGCGGGTTAGGGCATGTATTACAAGTAGAAAGTAAAATATTAGAGTACAAGTGAAAGTCTGATGCGCCCTGACTTAAGGATTTTGGCTATCATGACAGTGTTAACTCCTATTTTTTCTTTTTTTTAATATATATATGATAATTTTTTGTAAATATATATCTAAATATATACAGTTGTGCTCATAAGTTTACATACCTGGCAGAATTTATGATTTTTTGGCCATTTTTCAGAGAATATGAATGATAACACAAAAAATTTTCTTTCACTCATGGTTAGTGTTTGGCTGAAGACATTTATTATCAATCAACTGTGTTTACTCTTTTTAAATCATAATGACAACAGAATCTACCCAAATGACCCTGATCAAAAGTTTACATACCCTGGTGATTTTGACCTGATAACATGCACACAAGTTGATACAAAGGGGTTTGAATGGCTATTAAAGGTAACCATCCTCACCTGTAATCTGTTTGCTTGTAATTAGTGTGTGTGTTTAAAAGGTCAATGAGTTTCTGGACTCCTGACAGACCCTTGCATCTTTCATCCAGTGCTGCACTGACGTTTCTGGATTTTGAGTCATGGGGAAAGAAAAAGAATTGTCAGAGGATCTGTGGGAAAAAGGTAGTTGAACTGTATAAAACAGGAAAGGGATATAAAAAGATATCCAAGGAATTGAGAATGCAAATCAGCAGTGTTCAAACTCTAATCAAGAAGTGGAAAATGAGGCGTTCTGTTTGATAACATACTGCATTCATCTTGCCATCAATTCTGACCAAATTTCCTGTGCCTTTGTAGCTCACACATCCCCAAAACATCAGCCATCCACCTCCGTGTTTCACAGTAGGAATGGTGTACCTTTCATCATAGGCCTTGTTGACTCCTCTCCAAATGTAGCGTTTATGGTTGTGGCCAAAAAGCTCAATTTTGGTCTCATCACTCCAAATGACTTTGTGCCAGAAGGTTTGAGGCTTGACTTTGTGCTGTTTGGCGTATTGTAATTAGATACTTTGTGGCATTTGCATAGTAATAGCTTTCTTCTGGCGACTCGACCATGCAGCCCATCTTTCTTCAAGTGCCTTCTTGAAACAGCCACACCACGTCCTGTATTTCACCTGAAGTTATTTGTGGGTTTGTCTTTGCATCCCGAACAATTTTCCTGGCAGTTGTGGCTGAAATTTTAGTTGGTCTACCTGACCGTGTTTTGGTTTCAACAGAACTCCTCATTTTCCACTTCTTTATTAGAGTTTGAACACCCGCAGATCCTTTGACAATTCTTTTGCTTTCCCCATGACTCAGAATCCAGAATCCTCAGTGCAGCACTGGATGAAAGATGCAAGGGTCTGTCAGTCCAGACACTACACTAACCATGAGTGAAAGAAAAGTTTTTGTGTTATCATTCATATTCTTTGAAAAATGGACAAGAAATGATAAATTCTGCCAGGGTATGTAAACTTATGAGCACAACTGTATCTAAACCTATATATCTAAATGAATATCGGCTAGATTACGAGTTTTGCGTTATGAGTAAAAAAGCAGCGTTAAGCCCCATAACCCTGCTTTTTTACTACCGCTGGTATTACGAGTCTTGTAGGTACAGCTGTCCCGCACACTTTTTTGACCTTACCGCAAAACAACTTACGCAAATTGCGTATAGTCTTTTTTTCTATGGGACTTCCATAGCGCCGGTATTACGAGCTTGTCCTGGGAGGCCAAAAAGTGAGTGGTACAGCCTATCCCGTCAAGATTCTGTTTGTTGTAGCATAAAACTCATACCTAAAGTGCTAAAAAGTACACTAACACCCATAAACTACCTATTAACCCCTAAACCGAGGCCCTCCCGCATCGCAAACACTAAAATAAAATTATTAACCCCTAATCTGCCGCTCCCAACATCGGCGCCACTAGAATAAACATATTAACCCTTAAACCACCGCACTCCCACCTCGCAAACATTATTTAAATATTATTAACCCCTAATCTGCTGTCCCTAAAATCGCTGCCACCTACCTACATTTATTAACCCCATACACTGCCGCCCCCAACGTCGCCGCCACTATATTACATTTATTAACACCTAAACCTAAGTCTAACCCTAACCCTAACACCCCCTAACTTAAATATAATTTAAATAAATATAAATAAAAATTCCTATCATTAACTAAATAATTCCTATTTAAAACTAAATACTTACCTATAAAATAAACCATAAGCTAGCTACAATATAACTAATAGTCGGCCAGATTACAAGTTTTGCGTTATAAGCTATGCGGTGCTACCGTGCAGTTTTGAATCACCGCTCACTTACCTGCAGCGCTGGTATTACAGGTTTTTACAAACCTGGCGTTAAAGGGCAAGAAGTGAGCATTGAGCAAAATTGTGCTCCGTACCGCACTCCAATAAAAGTGAGCGGTGAGCTGGTCGTACGTGCTCGTGCACGATTTCCCCATAGACATCAATGGGGAGAGCCGGCTGAGAAAAAGTCTAACACCTGCAAAAAAGCAGCATAAAACTCAGTAACGCTTACCCATTGATTCCTATAGGGAAACACATTTTATGTTTACACCTAACACCCTAACATGAACCCCGAGTCTAAACACCCCTAATCTTACACTTATTAACCCCTAATCTGCCTCCCCCGACATCTCCGACACCTACATTATTCTTATTAACCCCTAATCTGCCGCTCCGGACACCGCCGCCACCTACATTATACTTATTAACCCCTAATCTGCTGCCCCCAACATCACCGACACCTACATTATATTTATTAACCCCTAATCTCCCGCCCCCAATGTCGCCGCAACCTACCTACACTTAACCCCTAATCTGCCGCCCCAAATGTTGCCGCCACTATATTAAATGTATTAACCCCTAAATCTAACTCTAACCCTAACAACCCCTAACTTAAATATAATTTAAATAAATCTAAATAAAATTACTATCATTAACTAAATTATTCCTATTTAAAACTAAATACTTACCTATAAAATAAACCCTAAGCTAGCTACAATATAACTAATAGTTACATTGTAGCTGTCAGGGTTTATTTTTATTTTACAGGCAAGTTTGTATTTATTTTAACTAGGTAGAATAGTTACTAAATAGTTATTAACTATTTACTAACTACCTAGCTAAAATAAATA
Organism: Bombina bombina; assembly: GCF_027579735.1. Lineage (NCBI taxonomy): Eukaryota > Metazoa > Chordata > Amphibia > Anura > Bombinatoridae > Bombina > Bombina bombina. The sequence continues at coordinate 110,959,957 of NC_069504.1, forward strand.
CAAATTAACATGTAAAATAAAACCTAACCTAAGTTACAATAACACCTAACACTACACTACAATTATATAAATTAACTAAATTAAATACAATTAAATAAATTAAATTAGCTAAATCACAACAAAAAAACACTAAATTACAGATCTTTAAACTAATTACACCTAATCTAATAGCCCTATCAAAATAAAAAAGCCCCCCCAAAATAAAAAAAAACCCTAGCCTAAACTAAACTATCAATAGCCCTTAAAAGGGCCTTTTGCGGGGCATTGCCCCAAAGAAATCAGCGCTTTTACCTGTAAAAAAAAAATACAAACAACCCCCCAACAGTAAAACCCACCACCCACACAACCAACCCCCCAAATAAAAGCCTAACTAAAAAAACCTAAGCTCCCCATTGCCCTGAAAAAGGCATTGTATGGGCATTGCTCTTAAAAGGGCATTTAGCTCTATTGCAGGCCCAAAGCCCTAACCTAAAAAATAAACCCTCCCAATACACACTTCAAAAAATCCTAACACTAACCCCCGAAGATTCACTTACCGGGAGAAGTCTTCATCCAAGCGGCAAGATGTCCACAAGGAAGCCAGCAGAAGTGGTCCTCCAGACGGCAGAAGTGGTCCTCCAGACAGGCAGAAGTCTTTATCCAGACGGCATCTTCTATCTTCATCCTTCCAACGCGGAGCGCCTCCATCTTCAAGACAGCCGGCGCGGAGCACTCTTCAAACAACGTCTTCTTCGGAATGAATATCACTTTAAGTGACGTCATCCAAGATTTCTATCAGCCAATCGGAATTAAGGTAGAAAAAATCCTATTGGCTGATGCAATCAGCCAATAGGATTGAACTTCAATCCTATTGGCTGATCCAATCAGCCAGTAGGATTGAGCTTGCATTCTATTGGCTGATTGGAACAGCCAATAGAATGCCAGCTCAATCCTATTGGCTGATTTTTTCTATCAGCCAATCGGAATCTAAGGAACGCGATCTTGGATGACATCACTTAAAGTGATATTCATTCCGAAGAAGACGTCATTTGAAGAGGATGCTCCACGCCGGATGCCGGATTTTGGGGGTTAGTGTTAGGATTTTTTTAAGGGTGTATTGGTTGGTTTATTTTTTAGGTTAGGGCTTTGGGCCTGCAATAGAGCTAAATACCCTTTTAAGGGCAATGCCCACCCAAATGCCCTTTTCAGGGCAATGGGGAGCTTAGTTTTTTTTAGTTAGGCCTTTATTTGGGGGGTTGGTTGTGTGGGTGGTGGATTTTACTGTTGGGGGGGTTGTTTGTATTTTTTTTTACAGGTAAAAGAGCTGATTTCTTTGGGGCAATGCCCCGCCAAAGGCCCTTTTAAGGGCTATTGATAGTTTAGGCTAGGGTTTTTTTTATTTTGGGGGGGGCTTTTTGTATTTTGATAGGGCTATTAGATTAGGTGTAATTAGTTTAAAAATCTGTAAATTTGTTTTTTATTTTCTGTAATTTAGTGTTTGTTTTTTGTGATTTAGCTAATTTAATTTATTTAATTGTATTTAATTTAGTTAATTTATTTAATTGTAGTGTAGTGTTAGGTGTTATTGTAACTTAGGTTAGATTTTATTTTACAGGTCAATTTGTATTTATTTTAGCAAGGTAGTTATTAAATAGTTAATAACTATTTAGTAACTATTCTACCTAGTTAAAATAAATACAAACTTGCCTGTAAAATAAAAATGAACCCTAAGCTAGATACAATGTAACTATTAGTTATATTGTAGCTAGCTTAGGCTTTATTTTATAGGTAAGTATTTAGTTTTAAATAGGAATAATTTAGTTAATGATAGTAATTTTATTTAGATTTATTTAAATTATATTTAAGTTAGGGGGTGTTAGGGTTAGGGTTAGACTTAGATTTAGGGGTAAATACAATTAATATAGTAGCGGCGACATTGGGGATGGCAGATTAGCTAGGTTTGCGGTAAGGCCAAAAAAGTGTGCGGTACACCTAAACCTGCAAGACTCGAAAAAGCAGCATTAAGACCTGTTAACTCTGCTTTTTCAGTTTAACACAAAACTCGTAATCTAGCCGAGTTACATTGTATCTATCTTAGGTTTTTGGTTTTTTTTACAGTCAAGTTTGTATTTATTTTAACTAGGTAGAATAGTTACTAAATAGTTATTAACTATTTACTAACTACCTAGCTAAAATAAATACAAATTTACCTGTAAAATAAAACCTAACCTAAGTTACAATAACACCTAACACTACACTACAATTAAATAAATTCCCTAAATTAAATACAATTTACTAAATTCAAAACAATTAGCTAAATTACAAAAAAAAAACCACTAAATTACAGAAAATAAAAAACAAATTACAAGATCTTTAAACTAATTACACCTAATCTAATAGCCCTATCAAAATAAAAAAAGCCCACCCAAAATAAAAAACTCCCTAGCCTAAACTAAACTAGCAATAGCCCTTAAAAGGGCCTTTTGCGGGGCATTGCCCCAAAGAAATCAGCTCTTTTACAAACAACCCCCCAACAGTAAAACCCACCACCCACACAACCAACCCCCCAAATAAAACACTAACTAAATAAACCTAAGCTCCCCATTGCCCTGAAAAGGGTATTTGGGTGGGAATTGCCCTTAAAAGGGCATTTAGCTCTATTGCGGCCC